>NC_084732.1:92650798-92748298 GCF_033978785.1 Entelurus aequoreus
TTAGTTAGCTAATTTAGCATTGGTATTTCACTAATGCTAACTGTAAGCATGCTATTGTTAGCATGTTAGCATAGTACTGTTAGCATGCCAGCTTCATTTTGCTCATATTTTTTTGTAACTTGACGCTATCTGGCCAGCGTGCTAACTGTTAGCATTCAAACGACATTTCTACCGAAATTGCCTTTTGTAGTTATTTGATTTTTTTTTTTTAAACACCTATTGTACTGGTTTTTACGGAGCCCCTAAAGGGACATAGGGGAAATGTTTTTTTTTATAATTTTGTTTTGTTTTGTTTTGTTTTTTAGACATGTATCTCGTGCACACGAGAAACTTTTTATAAAGTTATATAGCAAAAAGTGTTTTTCCCCCCATGTCCCTTTAGGGGCTCCATAGGTTTTGAAGGTGTAAACAACACAAATAGCGTCAAATAATTAAATATACTTATTAATTAAAACCTCTGCCTTGTTTTTAGTGACTACGTAGGCCTACTATGTTACTGTGTTTTGGTCATTATGGTGATACTTGAAGAGCCAAGTTTTTTCTGAGGTAGTACTTGGTAAAAAATTTTTTATAAAAAGTTTAAAAACCACTGTTCTAACCCGAGTAATATATTTTGGTGCTTGACACGTTCTAGTTAGCATTTTAGAATGCTAATATTAGCATGCTGGATTTATTCAGCTAATCTAGCATTGGTATTTCACTAATGCTACGCATGCTATTGTTAGCATAGTATTGTTAGCATACCAGCTTTTTTTTTTTTTTTAGCTCATTTTGCTCATATTTTTTTGTTACTTGACGCTATCTGGCCAGCGTGCTAACTGTTAGCAATCAAACAACATTTCCACGGAAATTGCCTTTTGTAGTTTGATTAAAAAAATTTAAGAAAGGTGAAAGGTGAAAACAACAAAAATTGCGTCAAATGATTTGTCAGTCTGTGGACACGCTTGTTTTAAAGAAATAGTACTTTACTTGAGTACAGTTTGGGGCTTTTTGGCAAACAACGCTGTAGAAAGTAGTTTAAGTGAACATAATTCATGTAAAACTGCCACTTTGGTTCCTGGTATTTTAGTGTTTATCAAGCATAAAGTCAATGAGAGATGTTCTGTGGGGATTAGACGGAGGACAATTAGCGCTTCTTTGTTTTCCTTCAGAGGTTTCGAAGAGACGATGTTCCGATAAGCTCCTTAGAGAAAATGCTTTGTGCACTTTGCCAAACAGCGAGCGTGGGAAAGTGCCCACCTCTGCCAGTCAGTCCTGAGGGTTCTCTGTCTCGTCGGACACTTGAGCCCACTTGGCTTGCAACCAGACAACTGGATTTGGGGAGTCTGGGAAAGGCAAGGGCTTGTGCAAAATTCCCCAATTTGGAATTTCAATTTCAAGTGTGGAAGTGGAACAACAGGAAGTGGATTTCAAAGAGAAAATCACAAAAACAGTTAAATTTGTCACATTTGGCTTCAATCTTACACAAAAAAAGTAAACAAGCACTACAAACAAACACATTCCAACTATTTTAAATAGAGTACTTTGATACAGTAATGCAAGTATGTGCAATTTGCCCAGCCCCTTCCTGCTCCGTCACTGGTAATAATACAATGGCATATTTGCACGTTTTCATTTTCCCTGGTCTCAAACTGACGATGAAATGTCGTCGTGCTTTTTAAGCGCATTGGCGGTAAAGTTCCATATTTTCCTTAGACCCGGGTTCATCAACCCAGCAGGCACGAGACGTCCAAACAATGTGGAGAACTTCTTGATTTAGGTCCCAACTGAAACTTGGCGTTGGAACGACATGCTTTTTGACGACGTTTAATCAATGTTGGGTTACATAAGTATTGTGCATGAGAGACACACTTCCAAAAAAAGCTTAGTCCTTACATGTTATTATGAATGTTACTAGATACTACATATATACTTACAGCGTGTATATAAAATATGTAAATATGACATGTTATTTTGAATGTTACTAGATACTACATATATACTTGCAGCGTCTATATGAAATATGTAAATATGACATGTTATTATGAATGTTACTAGATACTACATATATACTTACAGCATGTATATAAAATATGTAAATATTACATGTTATTATGAATGTTACTAGATACTACATATATACTTACAGCATGTATATAAAACCTTGATGGAGGTTTTTTAACAGTTTTTAGAGCACTTTATAGGCGGAATAGCGCCTCTATTGTTAGCTGACTTTTGCTAACAGGATTTTACGATTTAGAAGGCATAAGAAAACATGTTCCTGTCTTACATAAGTATTGTGGATGAGAGACACACTTCCAAAAAAAGCTTAGTCCTTACATGTTATTATGAATGTTACTAGATACTACATATATACTTACAGCGTGTATATAAAATATGTAAATAGGATATGTTATTACGAATGTTACTAGATACTACATATATACTTACAGCGTCTATATGAAATATGTAAATATGACATGTTATTATGAATGTTACTAGATACTACATATATACTTACAGCGTGTATATGAAATATGTAAATATGACATGTTATTTTGAATGTTACTAGATACTACATATATACTTACAGCGTGTTTATAAAATATGTAAATAGGACATGTTATTACGAATGTTACTAGATACTACATATATACTTACAGCGTGTATATGAAATATGTAAATATGACATGTTATTTTGAATGTTACTAGATACTACATATATACTTACAGCGTCTATATGAAATATGTAAATATGACATGTTATTATGAATGTTACTAGATACTACATATATACTTACAGCGTGTATATAAAATATGTAAATAGGACATGTTATTATGAATGTTACTAGATACTACATATATACTTACAGCATGTATATAAAACCTTGACGGAGGTTTTTTAACAGTTTTTAGAGCACTTTATGGGCGGAATAGCGCCTCTATTGTTAGCTGACTTTTGCTAACAGGGTTTTACGATTTAGAAGGCATAAAAAAACGTGTTCCTGTCTTACATAAGTATTGTGTATGAGAGACACACTTCCAAAAAAAGCTTAGTCCTTACATGTTATTATGAATGTTACTGTTTATAGGCGGAATAGAGCCTCTATTGTTAGCTGACTTTTGCTAACAGGGTTTTACGGTTTGGAAGGCATAAAAAAACGTGTTCCTGTCTTACAAAAGTATTGTGTATGAGAGACACACTTCCAAAAAAAAGCTTAGTCCTTACATGTTATTATGAATGTTACTGTTTATAGGCGGAATAGAGCCTCTATTGTTAGCTGACTTTTGGTAACAGGGTTTTACGATTTAGAAGACATAAAAAAAACGTGTTCCTGTCTTACATAAGTATTGTGTATGAGAGACACACTTCCAAAAAAAAGCTTAGTCCTTACATGTTATTATGAATGTTACTGTTTATAGGCGGAATAGAGCCTCTATTGTTAGCTGACTTTTGCTAACAGGGTTTTACGATTTAGAAGGCATAAAAAAACGTGTTCCTGTCTTACATAAGTATTGTGTATGAGAGACACACTTCCAAAAAAAGCTGAGTCCTTACATGTTATTATGAATGTTACTGTTTATAGGCGGAATAGAGCCTCTATTGTTAGCTGACTTTTGCTAACAGGGTTTTACGATTTAGAAGACATAAAAAAAACATGTTCCTGTCTTACATAAGTATTGTGTATGAGAGACACACTTCCAAAAAAAAGCTTAGTCCTTACATGTTATTATGAATGTTACTGTTTATAGGCAGAATAGAGCCTCTATTGTTAGCTGACTTTTGCTAACAGGGTTTTGTGATTTAGAAGACATAAAAAAACATGTTCCTGTCTTACATAAGTTTTGTGTATGAGAGACACACTTCCAAAAAAAGCTTAGTCCTTACATGTTATTATGAATGTTACTAGATATTATATATATATAGTTACAGCGTGTATATAAAATATGTAAATATGACATGTTATTATGAATGTTACTAGATACTACATATATACTTACAGCGTGTATATGAAATATGTAAATATGACATGTTATTATGAATGTTACTAGATACTACATATATACTTACAGCATGTATATAAAACCTTGATGGAGGTTTTTTAACAGTTTTTAGAGCACTTTATGGGCGGAATAGAGCCTCTATTGTTAGCTGACTTTTGCTAACAGGGTTTTACGATTTAGAAGGCATAAAAAAACATGTTCCTGTCTTACATAAGTATTGTGTATGAGAGACACACTTCCAAAAAAAGCTTAGTCCTTACATGTTATTATGAATGTTACTAGATATTATATATATATACTTACAGAATGTATATAAAATATGTAAATAGGACATGTTATTATGAATGTTACTAGATACTACATATATACTTACAACGTGTATATGAAATATGTAAATAAGACATGTTATTATGAATGTTACTAGATACTACATATATACTTACAACGTGTATATGAAATATGTAAATAGGACATGTTATTATGAATGTTACTAGATACTACATATATACTTACAGAGTGTATATAAAATATGTAAATAGGACATGTTATTATGAATGTTACTAGATACTACATATATACTTACAGCGTGTATATAAAATATGTAAATAGGACATGTTATTATGAATGTTACTAGATACTACATATATACTTACAGCGTGTATATAAAATATGTAAATAGGACATGTTATTATGAATGTTACTAGATACTACATATATACTTACAGTATGTATATAAAATATGTAAATAGGACATGTTATTACGAATGTTACTAGATACTACATATATACTTACAGCATGTATATAAAATATATAAATATTACATGTTATTATGAATGTTACTAGATACTACATATATACTTACAGCATGTATATAAAATATGTAAATAGGACATGTTATTACGAATGTTACTAGATACTACATATATACTTACAGCATGTATATAAAATATGTAAATAGGACATGTTATTATGAATGATACTAGATACTACATATATACTTACAGCATGTATATAAAATATGTAAATATGACATGTTATTATGAATGTTACTAGATACTACATATATACTTACAGCATGTATATAAAATATGTAAATAGGACATGTTATTACGAATGTTGCTAGATACTACATATATACTTACAGCGTGTATATAAAATATGTAAATAGGACATGCTATTATGAATGTTACTAGATACTACATATATACTTACAGCATGTATATAAAATATATAAATATTACATGTTATTATGAATGTTACTAGATACTACATATATACTTACAGCATGTATATAAAACCTTGATGGAGGTTTTTTAACAGTTTTAGAGCACTTTATAGGCGGAATAGAGCCTCTATTGTTAGCTGACTTTTGCTAACAGGATTTTACGATTTAGAAGGCATAAAAAAACATGTTCCTGTCTTACATAAGGATTGCGGAATATAGACACACTTCCAAAAAAAGTTTTGTCCTTACATGTTGTTATGAATGTTACTAGATACTACATATATACTTACAGCATGTATATAAAATATGTAAATATGACATGTTATTATGAATGTTACTAGATACTACATATATACTTACAGCATGTATATAAAATATGTAAATAGGACATGTTATTACGAATGTTACTAGATACTACATATATACTTACAGCGTGTATATGAAATATGTAAATATGACATGTTATTATGAATGTTATTAGATACTACATATATACTTACAGCATGTATATAAAATATGTAAATATGACATGTTATTATGAATGTTACTAGATACTACATATATACTTACAGCATGTATATAAAACCTTGATGGAGGTTTTTTAACAGTTTTTAGAGCACTTTATAGGCGGAATAGAGCCTCTATTGTTAGCTGACTTTTGCTAGCAGGTTTTTACGATTTAGAAGGCATTAAAAAAACATGTTCTTGTCTTACATAAGGATTGTGTATGAGAGACACACTTCCAAAAAAATGTTAGTCCTTACATGTTATTATGAATGTTACTAGATATTATACATATATATGTATATATATATATATACATATATATATATATATATACTTACAGAGTGTATATAAAATATGTAAATAGCACATGTTATTATGAATGTTACTAGATACTACATATATACTTACAGCATGTATATAAAATGTGTAAATAGGACATGTTATTATGAATGTTACTAGATACTACATATATACTTACAGCGTGTATATAAAATATGTAAATAGGACATGTTATTATGAATGTTACTAGATACTACATATATACTTACAGCGTGTATATAAAATATGTAAATAGGACATGTTATTATGAATGTTACTAGATACTACATATATACTTACAGTATGTATATAAAATATGTAAATAGGACATGTTATTACAAATGTTACTAGATACTACATATATACTTACAGCATGTATATAAAATATGTAAATAGGACATGTTATTATGAATGTTACTAGATACTACATATGTACTTACAGCATGTATATAAAATATGTAAATAGGACATGTTATTATGAATGATACTAGATACTACATATATACTTACAGCATGTATATAAAATATGTAAATATGACATGTTATTATGAATGTTACTAGATACTACATATATACTTACAGCATGTATATAAAATATGTAAATATGACATGTTATTATGAATGTTACTAGATACTACATATATACTTACAGCATGTATATAAAACCTTGATGGAGGTTTTTAAACAGTTTTTAGAGCACTTTATAGGCGGAATAGAGCCTCTATTGTTAGCTGACTTTTGCTAGCAGGTTTTTACGATTTAGAAGGCATTAAAAAAACATGTTCTTGTCTTACATAAGGATTGTGTATGAGAGACACACTTCCAAAAAAATGTCAGTCCTTACATGTTATTATGAATGTTACTAGATATTATACATATATATGTATATATATATATACATATATATATATATATATATATATATATATATATATATATATACTTACAGAGTGTATATAAAATATGTAAATAGCACATGTTATTATGAATGTTACTAGATACTACATATATACTTACAGCATGTATATAAAATGTGTAAATAGGACATGTTATTATGAATGTTACTAGATACTACATATATACTTACAGCGTGTATATAAAATATGTAAATAGGACATGTTATTATGAATGTTACTAAATACTACATATATACTTACAGCGTGTATATAAAATATGTAAATAGGACATGTTATTATGAATGTTACTAGATACTACATATATACTTACAGTATGTATATAAAATATGTAAATAGGACATGTTATTACGAATGTTACTAGATACTACATATATACTTACAGCATGTATATAAAATATGTAAATAGGACATGTTATTATGAATGTTACTAGATACTACATATGTACTTACAGCATGTATATAAAATATGTAAATAGGACATGTTATTATGAATGATACTAGATACTACATATATACTTACAGCATGTATATAAAATATGTAAATATGACATGTTATTATGAATGTTACTAGATACTACATATATACTTACAGCATGTATATAAAATATGTAAATATGACATGTTATTATGAATGTTACTAGATACTACATATATACTTACAGCATGTATATAAAATCTTGATGGAGGTTTTTAAACAGTTTTTAGAGCACTTTATAGGCGGAATAGAGCCTCTATTGTTAGCTGACTTTTGCTAGCAGGTTTTTACGATTTAGAAGGCATTAAAAAAACATGTTCTTGTCTTACATAAGGATTGTGTATGAGAGACACACTTCCAAAAAAATGTTAGTCCTTACATGTTATTATGAATGTTACTAGATATTATACATATATATGTATATATATATATACATATATATATATATATATATATATACTTACAGAGTGTATATAAAATATGTAAATAGCACATGTTATTATGAATGTTACTAGATACTACATATATACTTACAGCATGTATATAAAATGTGTAAATAGGACATGTTATTATGAATGTTACTAGATACTACATATATACTTACAGCGTGTATATAAAATATGTAAATAGGACATGTTATTATGAATGTTACTAAATACTACATATATACTTACAGCGTGTATATAAAATATGTAAATAGGACATGTTATTATGAATGTTACTAGATACTACATATATACTTACAGTATGTATATAAAATATGTAAATAGGACATGTTATTACGAATGTTACTAGATACTACATATATACTTACAGCATGTATATAAAATATGTAAATAGGACATGTTATTATGAATGTTACTAGATACTACATATGTACTTACAGCATGTATATAAAATATGTAAATAGGACATGTTATTATGAATGATACTAGATACTACATATATACTTACAGCATGTATATAAAATATGTAAATATGACATGTTATTATGAATGTTACTAGATACTACATATATACTTACAGCATGTATATAAAATATGTAAATATGACATGTTATTATGAATGTTACTAGATACTACATATATACTTACAGCATGTATATAAAATCTTGATGGAGGTTTTTAAACAGTTTTTAGAGCACTTTATAGGCGGAATAGAGCCTCTATTGTTAGCTGACTTTTGCTAGCAGGTTTTTACGATTTAGAAGGCATTAAAAAAACATGTTCTTGTCTTACATAAGGATTGTGTATGAGAGACACACTTCCAAAAAAATGTTAGTCCTTACATGTTATTATGAATGTTACTAGATATTATACATATATATGTATATATATATATACATATATATATATATATATATATATACTTACAGAGTGTATATAAAATATGTAAATAGCACATGTTATTATGAATGTTACTAGATACTACATATATACTTACAGCATGTATATAAAATGTGTAAATAGGACATGTTATTATGAATGTTACTAGATACTACATATATACTTACAGCGTGTATATAAAATATGTAAATAGGACATGTTATTATGAATGTTACTAGATACTACATATATACTTACAGCGTGTATATAAAATGTGTAAATAGGACATGTTATTATGAATGTTACTAGATACTACATATATACTTACAGTATGTATATAAAATATGTAAATAGGACATGTTATTACGAATGTTACTAGATACTACATATATACTTACAGCATGTATATAAAATATGTAAATAGGACATGTTATTATGAATGTTACTAGATACTACATATGTACTTACAGCATGTATATAAAATATGTAAATAGGACATGTTATTATGAATGATACTAGATACTACATATATACTTACAGCATGTATATAAAATATGTAAATATGACATGTTATTATGAATGTTACTAGATACTACATATATACTTACAGCATGTATATAAAATATGTAAATATGACATGTTATTATGAATGTTACTAGATACTACATATATACTTACAGCATGTATATTATACCTTGATGGAGGTTTTTAAACAGTTTTTAGAGCACTTTATAGGCGGAATAGAGCCTCTATTGTTAGCTGACTTTTGCTAACAGGGTTTTACGATTTAGAAGGCATTCAAAAAAACATGTTCTTGTCTTAAATAAGGATTGTGTACGAGAGACACACTTCCCCCCAAAAAAGCCTCCTTTAAAGTTGAAAAGCCTCCTTGGAACAAAAGTGGCAATGGAGTCGTCACATGAGTCAACAAGTGGACATTTATGAGGAAAGTGCTCACAGGAAGTGACTTTTGAGTACATTAGCTCGTGTGACCGCGTGCACGCTGATGTATGTCCTGTGCGTGTGATTGATCGGTGTGATGTAACCACCCCCACACCCCCACCCACCCCCACCAGAAACTCCCCCAATGAAAGGGTGAACCCAGCAGCCCATTTGGGGGGTAAAGAAACGCCCACATGCCTTATTCAGACTTCTCCCTCCTTCTTGCCGACCCTCTCCACGTCCTGAGGTGCCCAAACACGCACTTTGTCCAAAACTCCACCACACAAGACGCTTTACGTTCGCGTACGCGGTGCGCATGTGCAGGGCGCCGCCAGCTTTTTACGCACAACAACAACAACAACAACAACAACAACAATGGCGGTTTTTAGTCATTTCACTGCTGGTTGCAGGAGGAAGTTCCAGGTGGAGCAGCTCAGGGTTTTGCACAAGTCGGCTTTCGGGATCCCGTCGCCCACCACGGACGAGGACGGCGCGTCCCGCAGCGTCCTGGCGGCGGACAAAAGCGTGAAGAGCTTGAAGGAGATGCCAGGACCCAGCACCGCCTCCAACCTGCTGGAGTTCTTCTGGAGGGACGGTTTCAGTCGGATCCATCAAATCCAGGTAGAAAATTCTTCCACTCTAAAATGGTGCGTAAAATGGAACAGGACTTTGCGTAAAAGCGCGTCAGACAGGGGCGGTCTTGCTTTAAACGGGGCCCTACGCGGAATTTCATTTTGAGGGACCCCCCTACCCCTCCCCCTGGGTTAGGGGGGTGGGGGGTGGGGGGGTCCCTCAAAATCAAATTCCGCGTAGGGCCCCTAACCCTAACCATTTTTAAATGAAACGATTTTTATACTTTTAAAAAACTTTTTTACAATTACGTTTACCATTTAGTATAGGAAGAGTTGCACCTTTACAGTATCTTTCAATTATGTTCAATGTATTGTTTTTGCACTAAAAATGTTTTTTAAATACATTTAATTAATTTAAAATAAATAGTTTTTGAGAGCAAAACGTGCATCAAATTTTATTCAATTTTAATTTAAAAAGTATAAAAATTATTACGTACGGAGCCCCAAAGGGAAATGGGGACATTTTTATTTGTGTATATATTTTTTTAAATTTTTTTAGACATGTATCTCGTGCACACGAGAAACTTTTTATAAAGTTATAAAAAATAAAAATGTTATAATTTTTTTTTTTTTTTTTTTTTAGTCATGTATCAAAAAGCGCGTCAGACAGGGGCGGCCCTGGTTTAAACGGGGCCCTACGCGGAATTTGATTGTGAGGGACTCCCCCGCAACATTTTTTTATTCAAATGTAGCAATTTTTTTTACTTTTTACTTTTAAAAAACTTTTTTACAATTACGTTTACTATTTAGTGCTGGTCCTCTGATAGGAAGAGTTGCACCTTTACAGTATCTTTGAATTATGTTCAATTTACTGTTTTTGCACTAAAAATGTTTTTTTAAATAAATTTAATTAATTAAAAATAAATAGTTTTTGAGAGCAAAACGTGCATCAAATTTAATTCAATTTTAATTTAAAAAGTATAAAAATTATTCATTATTTTATCATTCCATATGTATGGAGCCCCAAAGGGACATGGGGAAATTTTTATTTTTATAATTTATTTTATTTTATTTTATTTTTTTAGACATGTATCTTGTGCGCACGAGAAACTTTTTATAAAGTTATAAAAAATAAAAATAAAAATGTTATAATTTTTTATTTTTTTTTAGACATGTATCTAAAGTTTCTCATGCGCACGAGATACATGTCTAAAAAAAAAAAAACAACAATAAAATGTATACAAAAAAAATTCTCCCCCATGTCCCTTTAGGGCAGGGGTGTCCAAAGTGTGGCCCGGGGGCCATTTGCGGCCCGCAGCTAATTGGTTAGCGGCCCGCCACACATTCTGGAAATGCCATTGCAAAAATCAAAAAAACATTAAAAAAGTGGAATGAGGTGAAATCTAACTAGAAAACGTTGCAATGTTGACACACAGCTGCCATGCAGGCTGTTTTTTTAATTTTGTCTATCTTTATATTTCCTTTTTTTGCCATTGCTCAAAAAAAAAAAAAAGACAACAAAATCATCCATCCATCGATTTGGGGGGGGGGGGGGGGGGGGATACATGTCTATAAAAAAATTACAAAAAATTATAACAGTTTTTTTCATAACTTTCTAAAAAGTTTCTCCTGCGCACGAGATACATGTCTAAAAAAAAATAAAAAAAAATAAAAAAAAAATATTACATTTTTTTTCTTCCCCCATGTCCCTTTAGGGCAGGGGTCACCAACCTTTTTGAAAGCAAGAGCTACTTCTTGGGTAGTGATTAATGCGAAGGGCTACCAGTTTGATACACACTTAAATAAATTGCCAGAAATAGCCAATTTGCTCAATTTACCTTTAACTCTATGTTATTATTAATAATTAATGATATTTACACTTAATTGAACGGTTTAAAAGAGGAGAAAACACGAAAAAAATGACAATTAAATTTTGAAACATAGTTTATCTTCAATTTCGACTCTTTAAAATTCAAAATTCAACCGAAAAAAAGAAGAGAAAAACTAGCTAATTCTAATCTTTTTGAAAAAATTAAAAAAATAATTTATGGAACATCATTAGTCATTTTTCTTGATTAAGATTAATTTTAGAATTTTGATGACATGTTTTAAATAGGTTAAAATCCAATCTACACTTTGTTAGAATATATAACAAATTGGACCAAGCTATATTTCTAACAAGGACAAATCATTATTTCTTCTAGATTTTGCAGAACAAAAATTTTAAAAGAAATTCAAAAGACTTTCAAATAAGATTCGAATTTGATTCTACAGATTTTCTAGATTTTCCAGAATAATTTTTTTGAATTTTAATCATAATAAGTTTGAAGAAATATTTCACAAATATTCTTTGTCGAAAAAACAGAAGCTAAAATGAAGAATTAAGTTAAAATGTATTTATCATTCTTTACAATAAAAAAAATACATTTACTTGAACATTGATTTAAATTGTCAGGAAAGAAGAGGAAGGAATTTAAAAGGTAAAAAGTTATATGTGTTTAAAAATCCTAAAATCATTTTTAAGGTTGTATTTTTTCTCTAAAATTGTCTTTCTGAAAGTTATAAGAAGCAAAGTAAAAAAAAAAAAAGAATTTATTTAAACAAGTGAAGACTAAGTCTTTAAAATATTTTCTTGGATTTTCAAATTCTATTTGAGTTTTGTCTCTCTTAGAAATAAAAATGTCGGGCAAAGCGAGACCAGCTTGCTAGTAAATAAATACAATTTAAAAAATAGAGGCAGCTCACTGGTAAGTGCTGCTATTTGAGCTATTTTTAGAACAGGCCAGCGGGCTACTCATCTGGTCCTTACGGGCTACCTGGTGCCCGCGGGCACCGCGTTGGTGACCCCTGCTTTAGGGGCTCCGTAATTTTGTAACGAAAACATTATTTTTTCACAAACACACAAAAATATAGAAAATTGGTACTGTTGAGTACTGGTATTGATTTCAGGTACCGGGAATTAGTTCCGTATGTGAACGGTTCCATGGGACATAGGTGGCAATTTAACAATTGTAAGTCAGATTGTAAGTGACATTAAAGCTCAGAGTTTGTGGAAAAACTGAATAAAAGCCGCCATGAAGCCCAAGAAGTATAATAAATGACCAGGTTGTTGATGTTTGCTAGATGGAACACAGCAGGAAGTATGGGAAAATCTTCAAGTCCCACTTTGGACCACAACTGGTGGTCTCCATCGCAGACCGAGACCTGGTGGCTCAGGTGCTGCGGGCCGAGGGCGTGGCCCCTCAGAGAGCCAACATGGAGTCCTGGAAGGAGTACAGGGACATGAGGGGACGCTCTACAGGCCTCATCTCGGCGTAAGATCGACTTTGTAGACTCTGCAAAAGTCGTGTCTTTGACTCCAAAACCCTGAAACGTCCGCAGGGAGGGCGACCACTGGTTGAAAATGCGAAGCGTCCTGAGACAACTCATCATGCGACCCCGCGACGTGGCCGTCTTCTCCGACGACATCAACCGGGTTGTAGACGACATGGTCCAGAGACTTTGTATCCTGCGCAGCCAGGAGGCGGACGGAGTGACCGTGGTCAACATCAACGACCTCTTCTTCAAGTACGCCATGGAAGGTAAGTCCGTCTGGAAGGAAGACTTGACTCGCCCTGGTCATACTCTCAAAACCTTTTACCTACTCGGTGGCCTAGTGGTTAGGGTGTTTTGTGGAAAACCTGAATAAAACCCGCCATTGCTATTTACATGCAACTAATTAGCATTAGCGATGCTACATGGCAATTTCAATGAAAACTACAAGGAAAATGCACGTCACATTCAAACATCTGCTGTGTAATGACTTACAGTATGAACACTTTTTAGGGCGCAACAAAAACCTAGAATTGACGAGCCAACACACCATAAACTCTACACTGCTGCCATTTAACGTCTTGGACCTTAAAACTGTAATTGAGACTCAGAAATGTGGTAACAAGAATTAACAACCGGACAGTAGTTGTCATAATCGGCTCATTTTTAAATGTTGCAATAAAAATTTGATTTTGTAACGAAAACAATTTCAAATTTTTTAACACACACACAAAAATACAGAAAATTGGTACTGTTGAATACTGGTATTGATTTCAGGTACCGGGAATTGGTTCCGTATCGGTTCAAATGTGAACGGTTCCTTGGGACATAGGTGGCAATTTTAAGAATTGTAAGTCAGATTGTAAGTGACATTAAAGCTCAGAGTTTGTGGAAAACCTGAATAAAACCCGCCATTGCTATTTACATGCAACTAATTAGCATTAGCGATGCTACATGGCAATTTCAATGAAAACTACAAGGAAAATGCACGTCACATTCAAACATCTGCTGTGTAAGGACTTACAGTATGAACACTTTTTAGGGCGCAACAAAAAACCTAGAATTGACGAGCCAACACACCATAAACTCTACACTGCTGCCATCTAACGTCTTGGACCTTAAAACTGTAATTGAGACTCAGAAATGCGGTAACAAGAATTAACAACCGGACAGTAGTTGTCAATATCGGCTCATTTTTAAATGTTGCAATAAAAATTTGATTTTGTAACGAAAACAATTTTAAAAAATTTAACACACACACAAAAATACAGAAAATTGGTACTGTTGAATACTGGTATTGATTTCAGGTACCGGGAATTGGTTCCGTATCGGTTCAAATGGGAACGGTTCCATGGGACATAGGTGGCAATTTTAAGAATTGTAAGTGAGATTGTAAGTGACATTAAAGCTCAGAGTTTGTGGAAAAGCTGAATAAAACCCGCCATTGCTATTTACATGCAACTAATTAGCATTAGCGATGCTACATGGCAATTTCAACACTTCCAAATGTGTTAATGAAAACTACAATGAATCATTGGTACTTTAATTTTAACTTTGATTGATTGATTGAGACTTTTATTAGTAGGTTGCACAGTAGTGGTAGTGGCTTACCTCCATAACTGGAGATTGAAGCTCAGCGAATCCAAGACGGTGACACAAGCTTTCCACCTATACAATTGGGAAGCGGATCGTGAGATCAGGTTCGAGGTGCGGAAGCCGGATGGGGCTTCCCTTACCCTATGCCGGCCTCGTCCTACACCTGAAGACCCTCGCCCTGACCCTAAATACCTTGGGGTCACCCTGGACAGGTCGCTCACTTTCCGTAAACACCTCTTGGCAACACGCAAGAAACTCAACACCCGCGTCTCACTGCTGAGACGGTTGGTCGGGTCCGGTTGGGGTGCCGGGGCAAGAACTCTGCGAACAGCAGCACTTGCCCTGGTCTACTCAACTGCTGAGTACTGCGCACCTGTCTGGGCGTGCAGTGCTCACTCTAAACAACTTGATGTCCCGATCAACGAAGCCTTGCGTGTTATCACTGGATGCCTGCGCCCCACCCCTGTGGAGCTACTGCCCATCTTAGCAGGCATCCAACCCGCTGAGCTTCGTCGCCAAGGTGCTGTAGCAACTCTGGCGGGCCGGGCAAACATGGATGAGAACCATCTGCTCCATGAAAGGCTCACACTCTCCTCAGAGCCAACGCCCCGCCTCCCCTCCAGAGACCCACTGGTACCAGCCGCCCTGAAGCTCCTGCAGCAATGCAGTGACAACAACATCAGGGCGGCTCACTGGGCGAATCACAAATGGAGCACGGACCTGGAGCATACCATCTCCTCCAGACTCCGTGACTTCATACCTGACACCGGCTCAATACCAGGCCTCTCACTACCACGAGTGGCCTGGGTGAGGCTTAACCGCCTCCGAACTGGTGTCGGTCGCTTTCGCTCAAACATGTTCCAGTGGGGCTTAGCACCTAACGCGACGTGTGAGTGTGGCGCGGAGGAGCAGACTGCCGACCATGTGATCCTGCGTTGCCCGATTTATCGTGCTCCTAATGGTTTGCGTGGCCTGGCGGACCTGGATGACTGCTCGGTGACCTGGCTCACTTCTGTGTGTCCTGACATATGAACGGGAGGGCCCCCCGGGCCTGGGGTGGTAAAAGGCATAGACCCTCGGCCTCAGGTCCGGGTGCCGGAAAACAGCTGCCCATACGATGAAGAAGGTTGCACAGTGAAGTACATATTCCGTACAGTTGACCACTAAATGGTAACACCCGAATAAGTTTTTCAACTTGTTTAAGTCGGGGTCCAACTTAACACCGAGGGCCACCAGTCAAAGGCCATGTTGGTGGTTTTCACCTTCAAAACCAGGACAATATGTAGATTTCTGTCCAAGGAACTAGAACATAAACTGAAATGCTAACAGTTAGCACACTGGCCAGATACTGTAGCATCAAGTAACAAAAAATATGAGCAAATTGACCTTAAAAACTAGCATGCTAACAGTACTATGCTGACATGCATTGCTAGCAATAACATGTTTACAGTCAAAATATATGAACACCTGCAAAATTAGCTAAACAATCTAGCATGCTAATGCTAGCATGTTAAAATGCTAACTGTAACGTGCGTCAGGTACCAACTAATATTACTCTGAGGTGTAGACCTGTGTTTAAAATGCTAGCCTTCTAATGTTAGCATGCATCAAGTACCAAATTTAGCTAAAAAAAAAAAAAAAAAAAAGCAACCATACTAGCGTTAGCATGCTAACAGATATCATTTGTCAAGTACCAAAAATATTTGAGGCTGATTTGTATACCTTCAAAATTAGCAAAAAAACTAGTATGCTAATATTGGAATGCAAATGAACCATTCCAGTATGAAAACTTTTGGCTCGACTGGGAATTGTGAGCGCCCCCAAAAAACATTTTTCAAAAAAATGAATGGGCCAATTTTCAAACATTGGAACCAATCTACCATCCACACACTCCACTCACCTTGGGAAATCAAACTACCATTTGTAGAGTTTAAAAAAATTCCATAAATTCCCAGATTTCCCTGTTTTCCAAAACCTTATTTTCACCCCTTCCTGGAAAGTTTTTTTCACAGTCCACATTCACAGACCATTCCACCTTCAAAACATTCTTCTTAGTTGGGACAACAAATGCTCCTACTTTTTTTTGTTCATACAAAATCCAGGTTTTCCTGAATTTCCAGGAATTCCGAAATATCCATTTTCAATTGAAACTGTTACTACGTCAACATTTTTCAACCGATTCCAATATTCCAACACCAACCCATTCATGTCATCTAGGACAATTGTGCTAGTCAATCAATCAATCAATCAATCAATGTTTATTTATATAGCCCTAAATCACAAGTGTCTCAAAGGGCTGTACAAGCCACAACGACATCCTCGGTACAGAGCCCACATACGGGCAAGGAAAAACTCACCCCAGTGGGACGTCGGTGAATGACTATGAGAAACCTTGGAGAGGACCGCATATGTGGGTAACCCCCCCCCCCCCCTCTAGGGGAGACCGAAAGCAACGGATAGTGTCAATATGTTCAAAAATGTCTTGAAATTTCCAGGAATTTCCCATTCAAACGAATGGACATAGTCATAGTTCTACGATGCCCTAAAGTCTCAAAATGTTGTGCCATTTATAAATTTAATTCAGACCTTTCAACCGTCAACCCACACTGCTCTTCACATACAGAATGTCGAACGCAAAACATGTTTTCTCTTTCCCAAAATTCCCGGTTTTCCCGAAATTTCCGTGAATTTTCTCGTTAATAATAATGAATGGGAAATATAAAATCTACCGCATATCCCACATTTCTCATCGGATTTGAACCGTTCTACCATCCACACACTCCACTCACCTTGGGAAATCGAACTACCATTTCCCGAGTTTAAAAAAATTCCATAAATTCCCAGATTTCCCTGTTTTCCAAAACCTTATTTTCACCCCTTCCTGGTGCCAACACCAACCCATTCATGTCATCTAGGACAACTGTGCTAGTGTCAATATGTTCAAAAAATGTCTTGAAATTCCCAAATTTCCAGGAATTTCCCATTCAAATGAATGGACATAGTCATAGTTCTACGATGCCCTAAAGTCTCAAAATGTTGTGCCATTTGTAAACTTGATTCCGACCTTTTAACCGTCAACCCACACTGACGCAAAACATGTTTTCTCTTTCCCAAAATTCCCGGTTTTCCCGGAATTGCCATGAATTTTCTCGCTAATAATAATGAATGGGAAATATAAAATCTGCCGCATATCCCACATTTCTCATCGGATTTGAACCGTTCTACCATCCACACACTCCACTCACCTTGGGAAATCAAACTACCATTTCCCGAGTTTAAAAAAATTCCATAAATTCCCAGATTTCCCTGTTTTCCAAAACCTTATTTTCACCCCTTCCTGGTGCCAACACCAACCCATTCATGTCATCTAGGACAACTGTGCTAGTGTCAATATGTTCAAAAAATGTCTTGAAATTCCCAAATTTCCAGGAATTTCCCTTTCAAATGAATGGACATAGTCATAGTTCTACGATGCCCTAAAGTCTCAAAATGTTGTGCCATTTGTAAACTTGATTCAGACCTTTCAACCGTCAACCCACACTGACGCAAAACATGTTTTCTCTTTCCCAAAATTCCCGGTTTTCCCAGAATTTCCATGAATTTTCTCGCTAATAATAATGAATGGGAAATATAAAATCTACTGCATATCCCACATTTCTCATCCGATTGGAACCGTTCCAACAACCACACACTCCACTCACGTTTCGCGGTTCTGAAAATTACCCGATTACCCGGAATTACCAGGAATTTCCTCCCATTGAAAATGAATGGGCAATATACAAACCTCTCCGTATTCCACATTTCTCATCCGATTGGAAGCGTTCCAACATCCACACACTCCACTCACCCTGGACATTGAAGCATTTCAGTATGGAAATGTGTTGCAGATTGAAGAACCGAAATGGTGGCGGAACGTGGAATACGTCTAGAAATGTGCAGATTGAAAGCAGAACTATGAAGGTGACGTTGAAGAAGTGAAGCTGTACTGAGATGTAGTATCTTGAAATATTACAAGTTGAAGTCATTGGAATGAAGAAAATAAGCAAACATTTGTAAAATTACATTTAAAAAATGTCCAATTTATCAGTACTTTGGTAGCAACAGTAGTCGGCCTGCGAGTGAATCTAAGAATCCAAGTAATCAAATCGAATCGAATCTAAGAAAACTGCCTTCTTTCTTAAAATAACGATCAAGTGTTTCCAAATAAGTATTTATTTGTGGAAGTCTGTCACGAATGAAGGTTTGGCACTTCCGGTGCACGCCAACCTTCATGGCGTCCATAAGTGCTAATAAAACACCAAGAGACCCTTCTTTTTTTTTTAAATTAATAAGTCCAACAAAATAATACACAACAATACAATAACAATGCAATTCCAACAGGCCTGGCCCTAACCAATCTGGCGCCCTAGGCAAGATTTTAGGTGGCGCCCCCCCCCCCCCCCCACATCGGCAGTGAAGTGTATATACTCACAAGAAACCGAATAGCTTTGTCTTTGACCTTTTGTTTTACTTAAAGAAAGCAAATGAACATATTATATGAGAATGTTATGTTATGATTATCTTTAACCGAATCACAGCAGTGCTCAAATTAAAAAACAGCATTCCCTCTCATGTGATATTGCTTAATTAACATTAATGATGTGCACTTTAACAACTAGGCTTACAACTATACCTAATATATAAAGGGGTGGAAAAGTGACTATTACCTGCAGGGCAAACATTAGCTAACCAGAAGGCAATAACAATGTCAACAAAAAACACCTGCTTAAAAGATCTAATATAAATGTCCCTGAGGAATGTAAGGTGGGAGTACTGTAATTACCTAACGTTACATTATCATTTTCCATAACAATTTAGCCCCCTCCACAATATTAACCCGACGTTAAAACAGAAGTAGCTATTTATTGATGAGCAATTGCCGAATCATGTAACATTAGCTTAATGCTAAAAAGCCAGGTTACTATAACATTCTGTAACAGACAAATAATTTCATGTAGGCTAACATTACCTACCTGCTACCGCTGTCTTTTTCTCGTTTCTCCTCCTCTTCTTTTCTATTTTTTCTTCCCTGGCCACCTGACAGTTTTGGCCGTTTTGACATCTTGTGTTGATTTTTTGATGTGGTAAGAGTCATGATACGGGAAGGGAGGGGGCGCACCGTGCGGGGGCCTAATGTTGTAACAAATAATATTTCAATTAAATAGGCTTTACTTTGCATTTTAATTAACGTGGGATTATTTTTTGTATTTAGAAATAATAGTACCAACTTTTTTTTTTTTTTTCCTCCAACATTTGTGGCACTGGCGTGGCGCCCCCTAATGGACGGCGCCCTTGGCATTTGCCTATACGGCCTATGCCACGGGCCGGCCCTGAATTCCAAAACCAAACCCGGCCCAGGAACATTCAGAATAGCAATCAATTGAAAGAGTAAATGAAACCACATTTCTAGGTATAATAATGATTGATGATAAATTGAACTGGAAATCTCATGTACAAAATATACAACATAAAGCAGCAAGAAACACGTCAATAATGAATAAAGCAAAACATGTTCTAGACCAAAAATCACTTCATATTCTCTACTGCTCGCTAGTGTTACATATCTGAGTTATTGTGTAGAAATATGGGAAATAAGTACAAAAGTACGCTTTATTCATTAACGGTGTTACAAAAAAGATCAGTTATAATAATACATCATGTTGGATGTAGAGAACATACAAACACTTTATTTATTGAGTCAAAAATACTGAAATTCCACCACATAGTGAATTTGCAAACAGCTAAAATGATACACAAAGCAAACTATAACCTGCTAGCCAAGAATGTACAACAATTCTTCTCAACAAAAGAGGAGAAATATAATCTTAGAGAAAAATGTCATTTAAAACATTTGTATGCACGTACAACACTTAAGACCTTCAGTATATCAGTATGTGGAATTAAATGATGGAATGGATTAAAGGCCTACTGAAAGCCACTACTAGCGACCACGCAGTCTGATAGTTTATATATCAATGATGAAATCTTAACATTGCAACACATGCCAGTACGGCCGGGTTAACTTATAAAGTGACATTTTAAATTTCCCGCGAAAGTTCCGGTTGAAGACGTCTATGTATGATGACGTATGCGCGTGACGTTAATAGTTAAACGGAAGTATTCGGACACCACTGTATCCAATACAAAAAAGCTCTGTTTTCATCGCAAAATTCCACAGTATTCTGGACATCTGTGTTGGTGAATCTTTTGCAATTTGTTTAATGAACAATGAAGACTGCAAAGAAGAAAGTTGTAGGTGGGATCGGTGTATTAGCGGCTGGCTGCAGCAACACAACCAGGAGGACTTTGACTTGGATAGCAGACGCGCTATCCGACGCTAGCCGCCGACCGCATCGGTGATCGGGTGAAGTCCTTCGTCGCTCCGTCAATCGCTGGAACGCAGGTGAGCACGGGTGTTGATGAGCAGATGAGGGCTGGCTGGCGTAGGTGGATAGCTAATGTTTTTAGCATAGCTCTGTGAGGTCCCGTAGCTAAGTTAGCTTCAACGGCGTCGTTAGCAACAGCATTGTTAAGCTTCGCCAGGCTGGAAAGTATTAACCGTGTAGTTACATGTCCATGGTTTAATAGTATTGTTGATCTTCTGTCTATCCTTCCAGTCAGGGGTTTATTTCTTTTGTTTCTATCTGCAGTTAAGCCCGATGCTATCACGTTAGCTCCGTAGCTAAAGTGCTTCGCCGATGTATTGTCGTGGAGATAAAAGTCACTGTGAATGTCCATTTGGCGTTCTCGACTCTCATTTTCAAGAGGATATAGTATCCCAGGTGGTTTAAAATACAAATCCAAGATCCACAATAGAAAAAGGAGAAAGTGTGGAATCCAATGAGCCAGCTTGTACCTAAGTTACGGTCAGAGCGAAAAAAGATACGTCCTGCACTGCACTCTAGTCCTTCACTCTCACGTTCCTCATCCACAAATCTTCCATCCTGGCTCAAATTAATGGGGTAATCGTCGCTTTCTCGGTCCGAATCTCTCTCGCTGCTGGTGTAAACAATGAGGAAATGTGAGGAGCCTTTCAACCTGTGACGTCACGCTACTTCCGCTACAGGCAAGGCTTTTTTTTTTTTATCAGCGACCAAAAAGTTGCGAACTTTATCGTCGATGTTCTCTACTAAATCCTTTCAGCAAAAATATGGCAAAATTGCGAAATGATCAAGTATGACACATAGAATGGATCTGCTATCCCCGTTTAAATAAAAAAAATGTCATTTCAGTAGGCCTTTAAGCAAAGAAATCAAACAATGTACTAATTTAATCCACTTCAAGAAACTATTCAAACTTAAAAGTGTTTACAAAGTACAAAGAAGAAGAAACATGATCAACATTCTGTCATGTCTGTGTTCATGTTTTTGTTTGGCCATGTGCTGTTTTGTTTTTTGGACACTTCCTTAGTTCCTTGTTTCACTTCCTGGTTTTGTTTGTCACCATAGCAACCATTAGTTTCACCTGTTCCATGTTTGGACTCACACACACCTGTCTCACGTTTTCACAGTCATGTCACGCACCTGTTCACAGTTAGTCACGCACCTGTTTTCACTTATCATGTCACTATATAGGCTTTTCTGTTTCTGTTGTTCGTCCTGGCGACATCATACATTCATGCCATGTTCACAGTTCCTTGTCACGTAAGTTTTTGTTTGTTTAATGTTCATAGTTCTCCGCCATTGTGCGCGCCTTTTGTTTTCTAGTCAAGTTTTTTACCTCCGCTGTGAGCGCCTTTTGTTTGTACCTTTTGTTTGAGTTTATAGTAATAATTAAACTGTGTCTTTACCTGCACGCCACGTCCGTTCCAATTCTTTTGCACCACGGGAGAGCAAACCACGCCAAAGACCTAGTCCTGACACATTCTGAATTTATTTCATCCATCCATTCATTTTCTAGATAATCTTACTCATCTCACCATATGAAATATAACTTACTTCACAGAGTATTGCTTATTTATTTATATTGTTATTACTTATGGAGTATATTGTGAATACATTGAGAACAGGAACAAAAGTTTTAGCCACTGTTATGTAAAAGGAAAAGGGGTAAGTAGGATTAAATAAGATCTGCTTCTTCCTACTCCTTTTCCAACACGTTGAAAAGAGAAACTGGAACTTGTGATGCATGGTGTTGTATGCATGCATGTTCCAAATAAACTCAAACTCAATTGAGAGGATTTTGATTGATTGAGACGTTTATTAGTAGATTGCACAGTACAGTACATATTCCGTACAATTGACCACTAAATGGTAACACCCCAATAAGTTTTTCAACTTGTTTAAGTCGGGGTCCACGTTAATCAATTCATGGTACAAATATATACTGTCAGCATAATACAAACCCCGTTTCCATATGAGTTGGGAAATGGTGTTAGATGTAAATATAAACGGAATACAATGATTTGCAAATCATTTTCAAGCCATATTCAGTTGAATATGCTACAAAGACAACATATTTCATGTTCAAACTCATAAACATTTTTTTTTTTGGCAAATAATCATTAACTTTAGAATTTGATGGCAGCAACACGTGACAAAGAAGTTGGGAAAGGTGGCAAAAAAGACTGATAAAGTTGAGGAATGCCCATCAAACACTTATTTGGAACATCCCACAGGTGTGCAGGCTAATTGGGAACAGGTGGGTGCCATGATTGGGTGTAAAAGTAGATTCCATGAAATGCTCAGTCATCCACAAACAAGGACGGGGCGAGGGTCACCACTTTGTCAACAAATGCCTGAGCAAATTGTTGAACAGTTTAAAAAAAAACTTTCTCAAGCAGTTATTGCAAGGAATTTAGGGATTTTACCATCTACGCTCCGTAATATCATCAAAGGGTTCAGAGAATGTGGAGACATCACTGCACGTAAGCAGCTAAGCCCGTGACCTTCCATCCCTCAGGCTGTACTGCATCAACAAGCCACATCCGTGTGTAAAGGATATCACCACATGGGCTCTGGAACACTTCAGAAACCTACTGTCAGTAACTACAGTTGGTCGCTACATCTGTAAGTGCAAGTTAAAACTCTCCCATTTACCGTTTATCAACAACACCCGGAAACGCCGTCGGCTTCGCTGGGCCCGAGCTCATCTAAGATGGACTGATGCAAAGTGGAAAAGTGTTCTGTGGTCTGACGAGTCCACATTTCAAATTGTTTTTGGAAACTGTGGACGTCAAAGAGGAAAAGAACCATCCGGATTGTTCTAGGCGCAAAGTGTAAAAGGCAGCATGTGTGATGGTATGGGGGTGTATTAGTGGCCAAGACATGGGTAACTTACACATCTGTAAAGGCAGCATTAATGCTAAAAGGTACATACAGCTTTTGGAGCAACATATGTTGCCATCCAAGCAACGTTATCATGGACGCCCCTGCTTATTTCAGCAAGACAATGCCAAGCCACGTGTTACATCAACGTGGCTTCATAGTAAAAGAGTGCGGGTACTAGACTGGCCTGCCTGTAGTCCAGACCTGTCTCCCATTGAAAATGTGTGGCACCTAAAATATGAGAAGGGAGACCCCCGGACTGTTGAACAACTTAAGCTGTACATCAAGCAAGAATGGGAAATAATTCCACTTCAAAAATGTGTCTCCTCAGTTCCCAAACCTTTACTGAGTGTTGTTAAAAGGAAAGGCCATGTAACACAGTGGTGAACATGCCCTTTCCCAACTACTTTGGCACGTGTTGCAGCCATGAAATTATAAGTGAATTATTATTTGCAAAAAAAAAATAAAGTTTATGAGTTTGAACATCAAATATGTTGTCTTTGTAGCATATTCAACTGAATATGGCTTGAAAATGATTTGAAAATCATTGTATTCTGTTTATATTTACATCTAACACCATTTCCCAACTCATATGGAAACGGGGTTTGTACATACACTTGATATTTGATCTTAAATGTTTGACACTTGGAGGGGTTTTCAAATTAAAATCTTTCGATTTTTACGCTGGTACGGTAACAAGTGTGGTGTGTTTTCACGGCGCTGACGTTATTATCGTTATTATTATATATTATATATATATATATATATATATATATGTGTGTGTTAAAATGTAATATCGGAAATTATTGGTATCGGTTTTTTAATTATCAGTATCGTTTTTTGTTTTGTTTTTTTTAATTAAATCAACATAAAAAACACAAGATACACTTACAATTAGTGCACCAACCCAAAAAACCTCCCTCCCCCCATTTCTTTCTGTTATTAATATTCTGCTTCCTACATTATATATCAATATATATCAATACAGTCTGCAAGGGATACAGTCCGTAAGCATTATATATCAGTATATATCAATACAGTCTGCAAGGGATACAGTCCGTAAGCATTATATATCAATATATATCAATACAGTCTGCAAGGGATACAGTCCGTAAGCACACATGATTGTGTGTGCTGCTGGTCCACTAATAGTACTAACCTTTAACACTTCATTTTACTCATTTTCATTCATTACTAGTTTCTATGTAACTGTTTTTATATTGTTGTACTTTCTTTTTTATTCAAGAAAATGTTTTTAATTTATTTATCTTATTTTACTAATTTTTTTAAAAAGTACCTTATCTTCACCATACCTGGTTGTCCAAATTAGGCATAATAATGTGTTAATTCCACGACTGCATATATCGGTTGATATCGGTATCGGTTGATATCGGTATCAGTAATTAAAGAGTTGGACAATATCGGAATATCGGATGTCGGCAAAAAGCCATTATCGGACATCCCTAATATATATATTATTGTTTTTCTGTCTTCACAGGCATTGCAGCCATTTTGTACGAGTGTCGCCTCGGCTGTCTGCAAAACCAGATTCCCCGGGAAACTCAAAACTACATCGACGCGCTGCACCTCATGTTCAGGTCCTTCAAGACCACCATGTACGCCGGAGCCATCCCCAAGTGGCTGCGGCCCGTCATCCCCAAACCTTGGGAGGAGTTCTGCTACTCCTGGGACGGCCTCTTCAAATTCAGTTAGTGGTCGCCCCGTGAACGCCTTCAGTTGCCTCCTTTGCAGGGTTTTTTTGAGACAAGAACACATATATTTTCTTTTCTCTGTCTTCTAAATGAGATACGGTGAGATACGGTCTGGGGTGCCGTGGGAGATGATCTCATTTCACCTATTTAGGTTAAAAATAGGGATGTCCGATAATGGCTTTTTGCCGATATCCGATATTCCGATATTGTCCAACTCTTTAATTACTGATACCGATATCAACCGATACCGATATCAACCGATATATGCAGTCGTGGAATTAACACATTATTATGCCTAATTTGGACAACCAGGTATAAGGTACTTCTTAAAAAAATTAGTAAAATAAGATAAATAAATTAAAAAAAAATTATTGAATAAAAAAGAAAGTACAACAATATAAAAACAGTTACATAGAAACTAGTAATGAATGAAAATGAGTAACATTAACTGTTAAAGGTTAGTACTATTAGTGGAGCAGCAGCACGCACAATCATGTGTGCTTACGGACTGCATCCCTTGCAGACTGTATTGATATATATTGATATATAATGCTTACGGACTGTATCCCTTGCAGACTGTATTGATATATATTGATATATAATGCTTACGGACTGTATCCCTTGCAGACTGTATTGATATATATTGATATATAATGCTTACGGACTGTATCCCTTGCAGACTGTATTGATATATATTGATATATAATGTTTACGGACTGTATCCCTTGCAGACTGTATTGATATATATTGATATATAATGCTTACGGACTGTATCCCTTGCAGACTGTATTGATATATATTGATATATAATGCTTACGGACTGTATCCCTTGCAGACTGTATTGATATATATTGATATATAATGCTTACGGACTGTATCCCTTGCAGACAGTATTGATATATATTGATATATAATGTTTACGGACTGTATCCCTTGCAGACTGTATTGATATATATTGATATATAATGCTTACGGACTGTATCCCTTGCAGACTGTATTGATATATATTGATATATAATGCTTACGGACTGTATCCCTTGCAGACTGTATTGATATATATTGATATATAATGCTTACGGACTGTATCCCTTGCAGACTGTATTGATATATAATGCTTATGGACTGTATCCCTTGCAGACTGTATTGATATATATTGATATATAATGCTTACGGACTGTATCCCTTGCAGACTGTATTGATATATATTGATATATAATGTAGGAAGCAGAATATTAATAACAGAAAGAAACAACCCTTTTGTGTGAATGAGTGTAAATGGGGGAGGGAGTTTTTTTTAGGTTGGTGCACTAATTGTAAGTGTATCTTGTGTTTGTTATGTTGATTTAATTAAAAAACAAAAAACAAAAAACAAACAAACAAAAAAAAAACGATACCGATAATTTAAAAAACGATACCGATAATTTCCGATATTACATTTTAACGCATATATCGGCCGATAATATCGGCAGGCCGATAATATCGGACATCTCTAGTTAAAAATATGTTTTGCAAAGCAGTAATTATAGTCTGCAAATGATGTGTTGTTGTTGAGTGTCGGTGCTGTCTAGTAACCGTGTAATACTCTTGCATATCAGTAGGTGGCAGCCGCTAGCTAATTGCTTTGTAGATGTCGGAAACAGCGGGAGGCAGAGTGCAGGTAAAAAGGTGCACTGTAAAAAAAAATTCTGTAAAAAAAACGGTCATCTACTGGCAGCTACAGCTGCCAAACGAAAACCATAAAATTATCGGCCGATAAATGCGTTAAAATGTAATATCGTAAATTATCGGTATCGGTTTTTTATTATCGGTATCGTTTTTTTTTGTTTTTTTTTTGTTTTGTTTTTTAAATTAAATCAACATAAAAAACACAAGATACACTTACAATTAATGCACCAACCCAAAAAACCTCCCTCCCCCATTTACACTCATTCACACAAAAGGGTTGTTTCTTTCTGTTATTAATATTCTGCTTCCTACATTATATATCAATATATATCAATACAGTCTGCAAGGGATACAGTCCGTAAGCATTATATATCAATATATATCAATACAAGGGATACAGTCCGTAAGCATTATATATCAATATATATTAATACAGTCTGCAAGGGATACAGTCCGTAAGCACACATGATTGTGCGTGCTGCTGCTCCACTAATAGTACTAACCTTTAACAGTTAATGTTACTCATTTTCATTCATTACTAGTTTCTATGTAACTGTTTTTATATTGTTTTACTTTTTTTTTTATTCAAGAAAATGTTTTTAATTTATTTATCTTATTTTATTTTATTTTTATTTTTTTTAAAGTACCTTATCTTCACCATACCTGGTTGTCCAAATTAGACATAATAATGTGTTAATTCCACGACTGCATATATCGGTTGATATCGGTATCGGTTGATATCGGTATCGGTAATTAAAGAGTTGGACAATATCGGAATATCGGATATCGG
The DNA here is from genome assembly GCF_033978785.1 of Entelurus aequoreus. Classification (NCBI taxonomy): domain Eukaryota; kingdom Metazoa; phylum Chordata; class Actinopteri; order Syngnathiformes; family Syngnathidae; genus Entelurus; species Entelurus aequoreus. The sequence goes on from NC_084732.1 coordinate 92,679,445, forward strand.
CAAAAAGCCATTATCGGACATCCCTACATAAAATTAAAGTAAAACATCGTAAACCAAATAATGATCAAAAACATTATATTTACAGAAATTTTCATGAAGCGTTTTGCGGAAAAATATCGGAATTTTACAGATTTTTACTAAATTATTAAGACCAACCACCTTTAATAAAGTGACGATGCAAACAGTTCTGCAGAAAAATACCTTTATTAGATAGTTAGTATGGACATAGACTTTTATATAACAAGCTACATATTTAATGAAAGATAATTACTGTAATTTTACATGACTTTGAAAGTCATTTAAGAAAACAGAAAATGCTATGTATAATTAATTTGTTATTTTTCTGTAAAAAAATAGAAATATACATAGTTTGTCATTACTGGCATATTACTTAAAATAACAGGCGGATTGTTTATTTACAGATAATGTCTTCAATTCTACAGTTTTATAAACTATTTAAAAAAAATAGAAAAATTACAGTAGAAATTTAGAGTACATTAACCATAAAAATTGTTTGGTTTTTTTTAAAGTGTGTCTAATGCTTAAACTAAAAATAAACAAGGTGAGTGCCCCTAAGAAAAGGCATTGAAGCTTAGGGAAGGCTATGCAGAACCAAACTAAAACTGAACTGGCTACAAAGGAAACAAAAACAGAATGCTGGACGACAGCAAAGACTTACTGTGGAGCAAAGACAATGTACATCCGAACATGACATGACAATCAACAATGTCCCCACAAAGAAGGATAAAAACAACTGAAATATTCTTGATTGCTAAAACAAAGTAGATGTGGGAAATATCGCTCAAAAGGAAGACATGAAACTGCTACAGGAAAATACCAAAAAAAGAGAAAAAGCCACCAAAATAGGAGCGCAAGACAAGAAGTAAAACACTACACACAGGAAAACAGCAAAAAAAGTCCAAATAAGTCAGGGTGTGATGTGACAGGGGGTGACAGTACACCTACTTTGAGACAAGAGCTATAGTGATGCATGCTTGGTAATGCTTTAAAGTCATATCCAACAATTGCGACAACGACTTTTTACTGTCAACTGAGTTTCCTTTTTTTAATGATTTCTGCTGTTGGCGAATTTTGTCAACGCAAAAAATGTGCCTTGGCTCGAAAAAAAGGTTGAAAAACACTGCTCTAAATAGTGAACAACTGCTTGTAAGAGGCAGCTAACAATGCAGGTAATTAGCATTCATCTACTACGTCTGCAAAGTGCTCTAAAAAAGCATCTAAAAACTCAGCGGTGGGGTTTTTTTATTTTTTTTATGCATTCTAAATCGTTACTAAACATTAGCAAAAGGCAGCTAACAATGCAGCTAATGGGAGTAATCTATTACATGCGCCAGAAGTAAAGCCCTTTATAAAAAATCCAAAAGCAACAACAATACTCCGTTTACATCTCGTCACCTGAATATTAGTGATTTTGTTATTATAAGTGCTAACGCGGACTAGCAATTTTTATGTCTAAGTCGTAAAATAGGGCAAGTAAGAGGTGGCTAACAATGCAAATAATGAGAGTACACTTCTTCCGCACATAAAGTCCTCTAAAAACATCCAAAAAGCGCCAACAATACTACATTTACATCTCGTCACCTGAATATTAACAAGTATTAGCTATATTTTTTATTGTAAGTGCTAACGCAGACAAACTATTTTTATGTCTAAGTCGTAAAATAGGGCAAGTAAGAGGTGGCTAACAATGCAAATAATGAGAGTACACTTTTTCCGCACATAAAGCCCTCTAAAAACCTCCAAAAAGCGCCGACAATACTACATTTACATCTCGTCACCTGAATATTAACAAGTATTAGCGATTTTTTTATTATAAGTGCTAACACAGAGGAACTACTTTTAGTGCTAACTAGCTTACGCTGCTGTATTGACATATTGAGCTGCTGCATCAGCTCGGAGTCGGTGAAAGTTGATTCTAGATGATAAATAAGGTCTCTCACCTGGATAGTAGAAGGTTGTGGACATAAACCCACAAGTTGGTCAACTTTGACAGCCAATTTAGACCGGAAAGACACAAAGTTTGTGAGGATTATGATGAATTGTTGACGTAAAGGGGAATATATAAACATCCCATCAGTCTTTATCCCAGTGAGAGCAGACGTTGTACAGTACGTGATTGTTTTATTATGTTTGTATATCTTGTTTAGCACTTAGCAATACTGCTACATGTTTAAAATTGCGGCTGCTCGGGAGGAATGTCCGGTCTGGCTGGACCGTGAGTTCCTTCCAAAATGGTCTTACAAAGAGACGTTGGGAGTGTGAGGTCCGTCTGTTACGTAAGCTGGTGTTTGACTTCCTCCCCCTCCACACCTTCTCCGCTCCCCAGGCGTCCTTCACATCCAGGAGAGGCTGGCTGAGATCAAGGGGCAGCTGGAGCGCGGGGAGGAAGTGAGGGGAGGCCTGCTCACTCACATGCTCGTCACCCAGGAGATGAGCATGGAGGAAATCTACGCCAACGCGACGGAGATGTTACTGGCGGGCGTCGACACCGTGAGTCTTTGCATTTCAATCGCAGCAGGGCTGTCCTGCGGCTACATTCTGACGCCACTTTCTGAAAAATACTATGACTGTCAAGCGATGAATCACTTTTGGATGTGGAATAAATATGATGAATCAATACAGCTTAATACGTAAATTGTAAGTAGTTCAGAAATATGTCGTAAAATAACTCAAATCAAAATTGTTTGTCACAATAATTATTATTTTATTATTTACGAGTGCTTCTTTTTCCAGCTGTGGTCCCTACTCAGTTGTAATACACTTTTCCACCACTTGTGGCAGTAATGACAACATCAAACAAACAGAAGAAGTCTGGAGCTGAAGTCCTAAAGATGTTTTTTCAGTTGCACTTTTGTAAAATGTATTTATTAAAACAAATATATATTTAAGAAACTTAATTCATTATTTTGTTTTATTAAATAATTTTATTTTATGTTTATTTCAGCACTGTAATTTTATGTAAAGTTATCAATTTACTTGTACATTTTTTAAAATAAACTATTTATTTTAGCACTGTGTAATTTCAAAATTTATTTTTAATCGTTTTTTATGAGTCCCTTTTTTTTCAGTATATTTATTTTTGTACTCAGTCATAATTAAGTTTTTTTAAGCGCAAAAATTACGATTAAAGAGGTGAAGCTGTATTTTTAGTTGCACTTTTGTCAAATGTATTTATTTACTTGTATTCTTTTCATAATTAAAAAAAAAATATTTAAGAAACGTAATTCATTGTTTTGTTTTATCAAATAATTATATATTTTTATTTTAGCACTGTAATTTTATGTAAATTTATCAATTTACATGTAAAAAAATTTTTAATAAACTATTTATTTTAGCACTGTGTAATTTTAATATGTATTGTTAATCGTTTTTTATGAGTCCCTTCTTTTGCAGTATATTTATTTAATATTTATTTTTGTACTCAGTCATAATTAAGTTTTTTAAGCGCAAAAATTACGACTAAAGAGGTACAGCTGTATTTTCAGTTGCACTTTTGTCAACTGTATTTATTTACTTGTATTTTTTTCATAATTAAAAAATATATATATTTAAGAAACTTAATTTATTATTTAGTTTTTATTAAATAATTAGAATTATTTTATTTTAGCACTGTAATTTTATGTAAAGTTATCAATTTACTTGTAATTTTTTTAAATAAACTATTTATATTAGCACTGTGTAATTTTAAAAATGTATTGTTAATCGGTTTTTATGAGTCCCTTCTCTTTGCAGTATATTTATTTAGTATTTATTTTTGTACTCAGTCATAATTAAGTTTTTTAAGCGCAAAAATTACAACTAAAGAGGTGAAGCTGTATTTTCAGTTGCACTTTTGTCAAATGTATTTATTTACTTGTATTTTTTTCATAATTAAAAAATATATATATTTAAGAAACTTAATTTATTATTTTGTTTTTATTAAATAATTAGAATTAATTTATTTTAGCACTGTAATTTTATGGAAAGTTATCAATTTACTTGTACTTTTTTTTTTAATAAACTATTTATTTTAGCACTGTGTAATTTTAATATGTATTGTTAATCGGTTTTTATGAGTCCCTTTTCTTTGCAGTATATTTATTTAGTATTTATTTTTGTACTCAGTCATAATTAAGTTTTTTTTAAGCGCAAAAAATATGACTAAAGAGTTGAAGCTGTATTTTCAGTTGCACTTTTTTTTAAATGTATTTATTTACTTGTATTTTTTTCATAATTAAAACAAATATTTAAAAATATTTAGGAAACTTAATTCATTATATATTTTTTTATCAATTAGTTAGAATGTATTTATTTTAGCTCTGTGCAATTTTATGTACATTTATTGTTAATCGTTTTTTTACGAGTCCCTTCTTTTGCAGTGTATTTAATTAGCATTTATTTTTGTACTCAGCCTTGTTCTTCTTGGTTCTTGAACACGGTTCATAATTAGAAAAGTTTGTATAGTGAAGCACATTTCTCCATAATATTAGTGGTTTAAAAAAAATTGATTTTCCAATTAGTCGCGATTCTTATTCGTAACAATTCTCAATCCATTTAAAAAAATAAAATTAAATAAAAATCGATTTTTTTTAAATTTTATTTTATTATTTTTAATTTTTTTAATCTGTCCTGTCCAGCCACTCAGACAAATCATATAATTGATTTAGATGATCTATATCTGATGTACACATTTATTTTAGAAAAGAGAAGTGTTGATACTTCTCTTGTTAACTTATTTGTATTTGACTTTATTAAATGTTTGGCTAGAATTTTCTCAAACAAAACCTGTTTTATTTTAAGTAATATAGACATTTTTATCAGAGCTGTTTATCTATTTTATGGAGGAATGTAGTTCATCATAGAACTGGCGCTCAATGTTGTTAAAAAGTATGTGTGTGTGCGCTCTTGGAAGAGGTGCCACTGAAAGAGAGGTAGTCAATGACTGACATGTTTTTTGCACCATGACTCGGGAAGGTTGTTTGCATCGGGTCATATTAGTAAATGTTGCGCTTAAATCCATTCAGAGTTGATTGATTGGTTGAAACTTTTATTAGTAGATTGCACAGTACAGTACATATTCCGTACAATTGACCACTAAATGGTAACACCCGTTACCAACTTGTTTAAGTCGGGGTTCAGTTTAATGAATTCATGGTATAAGAGCATAAGTAAAGGTCAGTGGGTAAGATTCTCTATCACATTCATGGCGTCTCGCGGGCCGCAGTTTGGGCACCCCTGGTTTATAAAGAGAAAAATAACAAAATGGCATAAATCACATGGTTTGATTTTAGTTGGCTCTAAAAGGTGCTTTGTGCAGTCCAGGAATGCTCTGCTGCACGCGGTGTGTGTTTTAGCAGCAGGTGGAGGAATCACATACACGTGTGTGTGCAAGTGTGTGTGTGCGTGTGTGTGTGTGTGTGTGTGTGGGGGTGTGTGTGTGTGTGTGTGTGTGTGTGTGTGTGTGTGTGTGTGTGTGTGTGTGTGTGTGTGTGTGTGTGTGTGCGTGCGTGCGTGTGTGTGTGTGTGTGTGTATGTGTGTGTGTGTGTGTGTGTGTCTGAGTCTGAGTCAGCGTTGACTTTCAAGGGTAGCATTTCTGCCAGCACTTCCATGTCTGTGAAGCCGTGCCAGCATCAGGGTAGTCAACGGTGGAGGAAGTGTTCCTCGGACTAACTTCTCACTGCTATTTGGTTCCTTTGCTCCGTCAGATCGTCACAAGCTGGCTTTTGTCTTCTTCCCTCCTCCATCCGTGTTTGGGCTCCATGCGGGTTTTGCACGAGGCCATCATTCAGTGACTGTAGACCGAGTGATGCATGACCCAGAACCTCCGGGATGAGTCGACGTCACACCCTCACAACCAGGGAGTGTCTCACTGGAGTCGTCACATACATCCAGAGATGAGGAATTTGCAACTCTTGCGTCATTTGTGCATGTAACGGAGGCCAGACAGCGTGTCCGGGCCATGTGTGCAGGTTCTAGTACCGTGCGGAACGGACAAAGCAGGGAAGGGACCACCTGCAGTAGTGCCGAAACACGGATGAGGGGTGAGGTTTAGGAGGGCGAGTGTAACAGTGACCAGACAGTCAACTTTATAGTTCTGTTTTCAATCTGCACATTTCTAGATGTATTCCACGTTCCACCACCATTTCAGTTCTTCAATCTGCAACACATTTCTATACTAGAATGCTTGATTGTCCAGGGTGAGTGGAGTGTGTGGATGTTGGAACGCTTCAAATCAGATGAGAAATGTGGGATATGGAGACGCATGCTCATATCTCATGCGGGGAACCCAGGTTCGAGTAGAACAGAAAGCAGAACCACGGCAGTTACAGTGGTGCTGTGACCCGGATGAGATTGAGGTTTGTGGGGGGTGAGTGAAACAGAGGCCAGGCAGTGTGGCTGGGCATTGTGTATGTTGGTAAACCTCACTCCTTGACAACCTCAAGAGCAGTGCTGGCTAAGATTGATAGCTCGCATACTCATATCTCATGCGGGGAACCCAGGTTCGAGTAGAACAGAAAGCAGAACCCCGGCAGTTACAGTGGTGCCATGACCCGGATGAGAGTGAGGTTTGAGGGGGGTGAGTGAAACGGAGGCCAGGCAGTGTGGCTGGGCATTGTGTATGTTGGTAAACCTCACTCCCTGACAACCTCAAGAGCAGTGCTGGCTAAGATTGATAGCTCGCATACTCATATCTCATGCGGAGAACCCAGGTTCGAGTAGAACAGAAAGCAGAACCACGGCAGTTACGGTAATGCCGTGACCCGGATGAGAGTGAGGTTTGACGTTGGTGTGGCTGGGCCATGTGTACGTTAGCAAACCTTGCTCCCTGACAACATCAATTTGGTTGGTAGCTGGGGTTTTAGCTTGGTAGCTAGCGCATTCGTCTCTCATGTCGGCGACCCAGGGTCAAATCCCGTGCAGAACGGAAAAAGCAGAGAACCACGCGGATTACAGTGATGCCGAAACCCAGGAGCAGGGTTTCCACCTGGATGAGAGTGAAGTTGAGGAGGGTTAATGTAACAGAGGCCAGCCTTTGGTTAAACCTCACTCCTTGACAACCTCAAGAGCACTGCTGGCTATCAGATTGATAGCACGCTTGCTCATATCTAATGCGGAGAACCCAGGTTCAAGTAGTACAGAAAGCAGATCCCCGGCAGTTACAGTGGTGCCGTGACCCGGATGAGATTGAGATTTGTGGGGGGTGAGTGAAACGGAAGCCAGGCAGTGTGGCTGGGCATTGTGTATGTTGGTAAACCTCACTCCCTGACAACCTCAAGAGCAGTGCTGGCTATCAGATCGATAGCTCGCATGCTCATATCTCATGCGGGGAACCCAGGTTCGAGTAGAACAGAAAGCAGAACCACGGCAGTTACAGTGGTGCTGTGACCCGGATGAGATTGAGGTTTGTGGGGGGTGAGTGAAACAGAGGCCAGGCAGTGTGGCTGGGCATTGTGTATGTTGGTAAACTTCACTCCTTGACAACCTCAAGAGCAGTGCTGGCTAAGATTGATAGCTCGCATACTCATATCTCATGCGGGGAACCCAGGTTCGAGTAGAACAGAAAGCAGAACCCCGGCAGTTACAGTGGTGCCATGACCCGGATGAGAGTGAGGTTTGAGGGGGGTGAGTGAAACGGAGGCCAGGCAGTGTGGCTGGGCATTGTGTATGTTGGTAAACCTCACTCCCTGACAACCTCAAGAGCAGTGCTGGCTATCGGGTTGATACCCGGTTGCTAGCGCACTCGTCTCTCATGCCGAATGACCCAGGTTCACGTTCCGGGCGGACCAGAAAAAGCAGAACCAGGCGGGTTCCATCTGCACAGTTCCTAATTAGTTTTGGGTAGTGTGGAATTAAGGTGAATGATGCGTTTAGTGCTCCTTTGGGGGCCGGCGGATGAAAGGGGCTGTTTTTGTTGAACTTGTTGCAACGGCCATGTGCTGGTAGGGGGTGGACTCAGCTGGGCCGGGCCTTTACTCAGCAAACACAGGAGCTGTCAGGACACATTAGCCACAGCCAGAGTTATGGCACACACTGGGCAGAGGTGAGGTGGGGGGGGGGCGCTTGGAATCAAAGAGAGGTTTTTATAAGCGGGGGAGGGAAGAAGATGGGAGAGTATGATGGATGGGAGGAAACCAGGAGAGAAGGCCCAGAGGCCCTTGGATGAGTCTTTGTCATATGATTCCTTTGGCCTTTGTTGGAGGTGTTGCCAACGTCTCTGCCAGCTGGGCCTGATTAGGAACTCGGCTGCTAAATGGGGGGGGGGGGGGGGGGGGGGATGCGGAGGACCCACTGGGAGGGCCGGCCTGTAGTCTGCCCGAATAAAAAGAATGGCCGATCATACCAAAGCCTGGACAGAGGAGGGTAGTCATACTTTTTACTTTTGAATAGTTTTGTCAAGAAGAAACGTTTATTTTATTATGTTACGATCTACGGCTGCAGCTGTCGATTATTTTAGTAATCCATCGGTTTGTTTGTTCGATTAATCGAGTGATCGGACAAAACACATTTAATAGCCCTAACGCAGGTATTTCATGGAAAGTAGTGGAAATGAACAACCTCTTTTATTACGATCTAGACTTCAGGACGTCAAAGATTCTTTGTGAATTTTTCTATACGTGCAAGACATACATATTGGTGCAGCTATCGATTATTTTAGTAATCCATCGGTTTGTTTGTTCGATTAATCGAGTAATCGGACAAAACACATTTAATAGCCCTAACGCAGGTATTTCATGGAAAATAGTGGAAATGACTTGTTTTATTACGATCTAGACTTCAGGACGTCAAAGATTCTTTGTGAATTTTTCTATACGTGCAAGACATATCTATTGGTGGAGCTGTCGATTATTTTAGTAATCTATCAATTTGTTTGTTCGATTAATCGAGTGATCGGACAAAACACATTTAATAGCCCTAACGCAGGTATTTCATGGAAAATAGTGGAAATGAACAACTTATTTTATTACGATCTAGACTTCAGGACGTCAAAGATTCTTTGTGAATTTTTCTATATGTGCAAGACATACATATTGGTGCAGATATCGATTATTTTAGTAATCCATCGGTTTGTTTGTTCGATTAATCGAGTAATCGGAAAAAACACATTTAATAGCCCTAACACAGGTATTTCATGGAAAATAGTGGAAATGAACAACTTATTTTATTACGATCTAGACTTCAGGACGTCAAAGATTCTTTGTGAATTTTTCTATACGTGCAAGACATACATATTGGTACAGCTATCGATTATTTTAGTAATCTATCGATTTTTTGGTTCGATTAATCGAGTAATCGGACAAAATGCATTTAATAGCCTTAACGCAGGTATTTCATGTAAATTAGTTGAAATAAACAACTTATTTTATTACGTTCTAGACTTCAGGACGTCAAAGATTCTTTGTGAATTTTTCTATACGTGCAAGACATACATATTGGTGCAGCTATCGATTATTTTAGTAATCCATCGGTTTGTTTGTTTGATTAATCGATTAATCGGACAAAACACATTTAATAGCCCTAACGCAGGTATTTCATGGAAAATAGTGGAAATAACTTGTTTTATTACGATCTAGACTTCAGGACGTCAAAGATTCTTTGTGAATTTTTCTATACGTGCAAGACATATATATTGGTGCAGCTATCGATTATTTTAGTAATCTATCGGTTTGTTGGTTCGATTAATCGAGTAATCGGACAAAACACATTTAATAGCCCTAACGCAGGTATTTCATGGAAAATAGTGGAAATAACTTGTTTTATTACGATCTAGACTTCAGGACGTCAAAGATTCTTTGTGAATTTTTCTATACGTGCAAGACATACATATTGGTGCAGCTATCGATTACTTTAGTAATCTATCGATTTGTTGGTTCGATTAATCGAGTAATCGGACAAAACGCATTTAATAGCCCTAACGCAGGTATTTCATGTAAATTAGTTGAAATAAACAACTTATTTTATTACGACCTAGTCTTCAGGGCGTCAAAGATTCTTTGTGAATTTTTCTATACGTGCAAGACATACATATTGGTGCAGCTATCGATTATTTTAGTTATCCATCGATTTTTTTGGTTCGATTAATCGAGTAATCGGACAAAACACATTTAATAGCCCTAACGCAGGTATTTCATGGAAAATAGTGGAAATGAACAACTTCTTTTATTACGATCTAGACTTCAGGACGTCAAAGATTCTTTGTGAATTTTTCTATACGTGCAAGACATATATATTGGTGCAGCTATCGATTATTTTAGTAATCTATCGATTTGTTGGTTCGATTAATCGAGTAATCGGACAAAACACATTTAATAGCCCTAACGCAGGTATTTCATGAAAATTATTTGAAATAAACAACTTATTTTATTACGATCTAGACTTCAGGACCTCAAAGATTCTTTGTGAATTTTTCTATACGTGCAAGACATACATATTGGTACAGCTGTCGATTATTTTAGTAATCTATCAATTTGTTTGTTCGATTAATATTGTGTATTTTGTGGGTTTGCCATAAAAAATGTTTTTGACAAAAATAATATAATACAAAGAAACAGAAAAAAATCATAAAAAGTAATACAAAATCATAAACAACAGAGAAGTTGAAAGTAAACAAGTAATATATCATTTATTTTTAACATTTTTATTAGTGGAGCACTTTTGGGTGCCTGAGAATTTTAGTGGGATTTTTTTTTTTATATAAATGTCATTGCTAAAAAAATAATAATGAATCAAAATCAATGTTGTTATGAATTATTGAAATATTAGTTTAGTTTATTATTTCTTCGGTCAGTGGTCAACAAAATAAACAGTTTTACATAAACAAACCGTTGTACATTCATCAATCAATCAATCAAAGCAACAAGGGACTCCTCCCAGTAGCTCCACCCACTCAGCAGATGACTTTATGAATTTCTTTAATAAGAAGTGTGAAGTGAAGTGAATTACATTTATATAGCGCTTTTTCTCAAGTGACTCAAAGCGCTTTACATTGTGAAACCCAATATCTAAGTTACATTTAAACCAGTGTGGGTGGCACTGGGAGCAGGTGGGTAAAGTGTCTTGCCCAAGGACACACCGGCAGTGACTAGGATGGCGGAAGCGGGAATTGAACCTGCAACCCCCAAGTTGCTGGCACGGCCACTCTACCAACCGAGCTATACCGCCCCAAGAAAATTGAAGTCATTAGAAAAGAGATTAAAGACAATGCATCTCAGCTACAACTGGGTTCTATTAACACAAATATGACGGTATATACGACGGACACTGCCCTCCAAAATAGTTTCTCTCTCTTTGATGAAATAACATTGGAGGAATTGTTAAAATATGTAAATGGGACAAAACAAACAACATGTTTACTTGACCCAATTCCTGGAAAACTTATCAAGGAGCTTTTTGTTTTATTAGGTCCATCAGTGTTAAATATTATAAACTTATCACTTTCCTCTGGTACTGTTCCTCTAGCATTCAAAAAAGCGGTTATTCATCCTCTACTCAAAAGACCTAACCTCGATCCTGACCTCATGGTAAACTACCGGCCGGTGTCCCACCTACCGTTTATCTCGAAAATTCTCGAAAAAATTGTCGCACAGCAGCTAAATGAACACTTAGCGTCTAACAATCTCTGTGAACCTTTTCAGTCCGGTTTCAGGGCAAATCACTCTACGGAGACAGCCCTCGCAAAAATGACTAATGATCTATTGCTAACGATGGATTCTGATGCGTCATCTATGTTGCTGCTTCTTGATCTTAGCGCCGCTTTCGATACTGTTGATCATAATATTTTATTAGAGCGTATCAAAACGCGTATTGGGATGTCAGACTTAGCCTTGTCTTGGTTTAACTCTTATCTTACTGACAGGATGCAGTGTGTCTCCCATAACAATGTGACCTCGGACTATGTTAAGGTAACGTGCGGAGTTCCCCAGGGTTCAGTTCTTGGCCCTGCACTCTTTAGTATTTACATGCTGCCGCTGGGTGACATCATACACAAGTACGGTGTTAGCTTTCACTGTTATGCTGATGACACCCAACTCTACATGCCCCTAAAGCTGACCAACACGCCGGACTGTAGTCAGCTGGAGGCGTGTCTTAATGAAATTAAACAATGGATGTCCGCTAACTTTTTGCAACTCAACGCTAAGAAAACGGAAATGCTGATTATCGGTCCTGCTCAACACCGACATCTATTTAATAATACCACCTTAACATTTGACAACCAAACAATTAAACAAGGAGACTCGGTAAAGAATCTGGGTATTATCTTCCACCCAACTCTCTCGTTTGAGTCACACATTAAGAGTGTTACTAAAACGGCCTTCTTTCATCTCCGTAATATCGCTAAAATTCGTTCCATTTTGTCCACAAGCGATGCTGAGATCATTATTCATGCGTTCGTTACATCTCGTCTCGATTACTGTAACGTTTTATTTTCGGGCCTCCCTATGTCTAGCATTAAAAGATTACAGATGGTACAAAATGCGGCTGCTAGACTTTTGACAAAAACAAGAAAGTTTGATCATATTACACCTATACTGGCTCACTTGCACTGGCTTCCTGTGCACTTAAGATGCGACTTTAAGGTTTTACTACTTACGTATAAAATATTACACGGTTTAGCTCCAGCCTATCTTGCCGATTGTATTGTACCATATGTCCCGACAAGAAATCTGCGTTCAAAGAACTCCGGCTTATTAGTGATTCCCAGAGCCCAAAAAAAGTCTGCGGGCTATAGAGCGTTTTCTATTCGGGCTCCAGTACTATGGAATGCCCTCCCGGTAAAAGTTAGAGATGCTACCTCAGTAGAAGCATTTAAGTCTCATCTTAAAACTCATTTGTATACTCTAGCCTTTAAATAGACTCCCTTTTTAGACCAGTTGATCTGCCGTTTCTTTTCTTTTCTACTCTGCTCCGGGGTGGACCGCTAGCCTGTCCATCAGATGGGGACATCTCTACGCTGCTGACCCGTCTCCACTCGGGATGGTTCCCGCTGGCCCCACCATGGACTGGACTTTCGCTGATGTGTTGGACTTTCACAATATTATGTCAGACCCACTCGACACCGAGGATGTCGTTGTGGCTTGTACAGCCCTTTGAGACACTTGTGCTTTAGGGCTATATAAATAAACATTGATTGATTGATTGATTGATTATTTATATAGCCCTAAATCACAAGTGTCTCAAAGGGCTGCACAAGCCACAACGACATCCTCGGTACAGAGCCCACATACGGGCAAGGAAAAACTCACCAAATTCATAAATTGAAAATGTTGCAGACCGAAAGGGTTCAGGCTGAAGTTGAACACTTATTGCGCCTAACATTATAAACAATGTCAAATACAAGATGAGCTTCCAAAAATTATGACATTTCCTTTGCACAACATATTATAAATACACCTTTTACACAACATAAATACTGTTAAATTATACGTATACACAGTAAAGACATGTGAAATATCCTTGTACACGTGTTAGTTAAAGGCCTACTGAAATGAATTTTTTAAATTTAAACGGGAATAGCAGATCCATTCTATGTGTCATACTTGATCATTTCGCGATATTGCCATATTTTTGCTGAAAGGATTTAGTAGAGAAAATCGACGATAAAGTTCGCAACTTTTGCTCGCTGATAAAAAAAGCCTTGCCTGTAGCGGAAGTAGCGTGACGTCACAGGAGCTAGTATTCCTCACAATTTTCCTTTGTTTACAATGGAGCGAGAGAGATTTGGAGCGAGAAAGTGACGATTACCCCATTAATTTGAGCGAGGATGAAAGATTCGTGGATGAGGAACGTTAAAGTGAAGAACTAGAGGCAGTGATGGACGTATCTTTTTTCGCTCTGACCGTAACTTAGGTACAAGCTGGCTCATTGGATTCCACACTCTCCTTTTTCTATTGTAGATCACAGATTTGTATTTTAAACCACCTGGGATACTATATCCTCTTGAAAATGAGAGTCGAGAACGCGTAATGGACATTAACAGTGACTTTTATCTCCACGACAATACATCGACGAAGCTCTTTAGCATGAGCTAACGTGATAGCATCTGTCTCAAATGCAGATGGAAACAAAATAAATAAATCCCTGACTGGAAGGATAGACAGAAGATCAACAATACTACTATCAGGAGACACCGAACCAAACACTGGACATGTAAATACACGGTTAATGCTGTGATGCCTGTCGAAGCCTGCCAATGCTGTTGCTAACGACGCTAACCTAGCAACGGGACCTCGTCAGAGCTATGATAAAAACATTAGCGCTCCACCTACGCCAGCCAGCCCTCATCTGCTCAACACCCGTGCTCACCTGCGTTCCAGCGATCGACGATGCGGTCGGCGGCCCGGAGACGTAGGAAGTCAAGGTGAGGTCGCCGCTAGCGCGTCTGCTATACAACAAAGTCCTCCTTGTTGTGTTGCTACAGCCAGCCGCTAATACACCGATCCCACCTACAACGTTCTTCTTTGCAGCCTCCATTGTTCATTAAACAAATTGCAAAAGATTCACCAACACAGATGTCCAGAATACTGTGGAATTTTGTCGAAGAAAACAGAGCTCTGTGTATTGTGTCCAAAAGGGTCCAAACACTTCCGTGGACCTCGCGACGTCACGCGCATACGTCATCCTCCAAAGGCGTTTTGAACCGGAAGTTTAGCGGGAAATTTAAAATGCCACTTTATAAGTTAACCCGGCCGTATTGGCATGTGTTGCAATGTTAAGATTTCATCATTGATATATAAACTATCAGACTGCGTGGTCGCTAGTAGTGGCTTTCAGTAGGCCTTTAAAGCAGCAGTTCCATTGGCAGCAAAACAGGTCCAGAGCATAATACTACCACCACCATGCTTGACGGTAGGCATGGTGTTCCTGGGATTAAAGGCCTCACCTTTTCTCCTCCAAACATATTGCTGGGTATTGTGGCCCAAAAGCTCCATTTTTGCTTCATCTGACCACAGAACTTTCCTCCAGAAGGTCTTATCTTTGTCCATGTGATGTCTGGAGAGGAGCCCCTAAGGCAGGGGTCACCAACGCGGTGCCCGCGGGCACCAGGTCGCCCGTAAGGACCAGATGAGTAGCCCGCCGGCCTGTTCTAAAAATAGCTCAAATAGCAGCACTTACCAGTGAGCTGCCTCTATTTTTTAAATGGTATTTATTTACTAGCAAGCTGGTCTCGCTTTGCCCGACATCATTAATTCTAAGAGAGACAAAACTCAAATTGAATTTGAAAAATCCAAGAAAATATTTTAAAGACTTGGTCTTCACTTGTTTAAATAAATTCATTATTTTTTTACTTTGCTTCTTATAACTTTCAGAAAGACAATTTTAGAGAAAAAATACAACCTTAAAAATGATTTTAGGATTTTTAAACACATATACCTTTTTACCTTTTAAATTCCTTCCTCTTCTTTCCTGACAATTGAAATCAATGTTCAAGTCATTTTTTTTTTTTTAATTGTAAAGAATAATAAATACATTTTAATGTAATTCTTCATTTTAGCTTCTGTTTTTTCCACGAAGAGTATTTGTGAAATATTTCTTCAAACTTATTATGATTAAAATTCAAAAAAATTATTCTGGCAAATCTAGAAAATCTGTAGAATCAAATTTTAATCTTATTTCAAAGTCTTTTGAATTCATTTTAAAAATTTTGTTCTGGAAAATCTAGAAGAAATAATGATTTGTCTTTGTTAGAAATATAGCTTGGTCCAATTTGTTATATATTCTAACAAAGTGCAGACTGGATTTTAACCTATTTAAAACATGTCATCAAAATTCTAAAATTAATCTTAATCAGGAAAAATTACTAATGATGTTCCATAAATTCTTTTTTAAAGTTTTTCTCTTCTTTTTTTCGGTTGAATTTTGAATTTTAAAGAGTTAAATTGAAGATAAACTATGTTTCAAAATGTAATTGTCTTTTTTTTTTCCGTGTTTTCTCCTCTTTTAAACCGTTCAATTAAGTGTAAATATCATTAATTATTAATAATAACATAGAGTTAAAGGTAAATTGAGCAAATTGGCTATTTCTGGCAATTTATTGAAGTGTGTATCAAACTGGTAGCCCTTCGCATTAATCACTACCCAAGAAGTAGCTCTTGCTTTCAAAAAGGTTGGTGACCCCTGCCCTAAGGGTTACAAAAAAATGATATATTGGTTTTGAAAGTGAAACATATCAAAAATGGCCCCTGCATGCCTATGTGTAAAAGTTGGGACCCCTGCTGAACTCTTACTCGAGTACAATGCTTGCTACTGGACCACCTGTGAGGTTCAGTTCCTCGTCAGACAATAATACCGGACTGACCTCCCGGGTGTACCCGTGACTCATCATGACCACATTCTTGGGCGGGGAAGCGAGAAGACTGAATGCAGGAATCCAGACGTACGTAACCCAAGCAGGGCAAGTCCAGTGTGGGAACATGACACGTGTGTGACAGACTCAAGTGTGTGGAAAGTCATCACAACGAGCTGTGATGTCATCAGCAGCGCCAAAGGAAATGTCAAGTGTGTGTGTGGGAGCCTCTCCGTGTGGAATCTGATCCCACACTATTTTTATCCCCACAAAGTGTGGCTGGATTTAGCCCACCTAATGAAAGTACAGTTCCACGCTGATTCATGACGAGCTTTAGAAGGACTGTGAGTGCAGCTGGCGTCTGCTCGCCGAGCATCTTACGCAACACTCTTATATCACCTCAGTCAATGAAAGCTGCCCCACACTCAACATGTGTGTCCTTCCAGACCTCCTTCACGCTGTCCTGGGCCAGCTACCTGCTGGCCAGACACCCTGAGATCCAGGAGCAGATCTACGCGGAGGTGGAGAGGACTTTGGGCCCTCGAGCTGTCGCCACGGCCGACGACGTCCCTCGTCTGCCTCTGATCAGAGGCCTGGTCAAAGAGACTCTCAGGTGCAAACAACTCACTACCAGCTGCCGTAGTTTCCCGAGTATAAGTCGCTCTGGTCGAAAATGCATAATAAGGAAGGAAAAAAACATATATAAGTCGCACTGGAGTATAAGTCGCATTTTTTGGGGGAAATGTATTTGATAATATGAGTTGGGAAATGGTGTTAGATGTAAATATAAACGGAATACAATGATTTACAAATCCTTTTCAAGCCATATTCAGTTGAATATGCTACAAAGACAACATATTTCATGTTCAAACTCATAAACTTTAGTTTTTTTTGGCAAATAATCATTAACTTTAGAATTTGATGGCAGCAACACGTGACAAAGAAGTTGGGAAAGGTGGCAAAAAAGACTGATAAAGTTGAGGAATGCTCATCCAACACTTATTTGGAACATCCCACAGGTGAGCGGGCAAATTGGGAACAGGTGGGTGCCATGATTGGGTATAAAAGTAGATTCCATGAAATGCTCAGTCATCCACAAACAAGGACGGGGCGAGGGTCACCACTTTGTCAACAAATGCCTGAGCAAATTGTTGAACAGTTTAAGAAAAACATTTCTCAAGCAGCTATTGCAAGGAATTTATGGATTTCACCATCTACGCTCCGTAATATCATCAAAGGGTTCAGAGAATGTGGAGAAATCACTGCACGTAAGCAGCTAAGCCCGTGACCTTCCATCCCTCAGGCTGCACTGCATCAACAAGCCACATCAGTGTGTAAAGGATATCACCACATGGGCTCAGAAACACTTCAGAAACCCACTGTCAGTAACTACAGTCGGTCGCTACATCTGTAAGTGCAAGTTAAAACTCTCCTATGCAAGGCGAAAACCGTTTATCAGCAACACCCGGAAACGCCGTCGGCTTCGCTGGGCCCGAGCTCATCTAAGATGGACTGATACAAAGTGGAAAAGTGTTCTGTGGTCTGACGAGTCCACATTTCAAATTGTTTTTGGAAACTGTGGACGTCGTGTCCTTCGGACCAAAGAGGAAAAGAACCATCCAGATTGTTCTAGGCGCAAAGTGTAAAAGGCAGCATGTGTGATGGTATGGGGGTGTATTAGTGGCCAAGACATGGGTAACTTACACATCTGTGAAGGCACCATTAATGCTGAAAGGTACATACAGCTTTTGGAGCAACATATGTTGCCATCCAAGCAACGTTACCATGGACGCCCCTGCTTATTTCAGCGAGACAATGCCAAGCCACGTGTTACATCAATGTGGCTTCATAGTAAAAGAGTGCGGGTACTAGACTGGCCTGCCTGTAGTCCAGACCTGTCTCCCATTGAAAATGTGTGAAGGCTAAAATATGAGAAGGGAGACCCCCGGACTGTTGAACAACTTAAGCTGTACATCAAGCAAGAATGGGAAAGAATTCCACTTCAAAAATGTGTCTCCTCAGTTCCCAAACCTTTACTGAGTGTTGTTCAAAGGAAAGGCCATGTAACACAGTGGTGAACATGCCCTTTCCCAACTACTTTGGCACGTGTTGCAGCCATGAAATTCTAAAGTTAATTATTACTTGCAAAAAAACCTAAAGTTTATGAGTTTGAACATGAAATATGTTGTCTTTGTAGCATATTCAACTGAATATGGCTTGAAAATGATTTGCAAATCATTGTATTCCGTTTATATTTACATCTAACACCATTTCCCAACTCATATGGAAACGGGGTTTGTATAATTGTGATTAGAGATGTCCGATATTATCGGCCGATAAATGCTTTAAAATGTTATATCGGAAACTATCGGTATCGTTTTTTTTGTTTTGTTTTATTAAATCAACATAAAAAACACAAGATACACTTACAATTAGTGCACCAACCCAAAAAAACTCCCTCCCCCATTTACACTCATTCACACAAAAGGGTTGTTTCTTTCTGGTATTAATATTCTGCTTCCTACATTATATATCAATATATATCAATACAGTCTGCAAGGGATACAGTCCGTAAGCATTATATATCAATATATATCAATACAGTCTGCAAGGGATACAGTCCGTAAGTATTATATATCAATATATATCAATACAGTCTGCAAGGGATACAGTCCGTAAGCACACATGATTGTGCGTGCTGCTGCTCCACTAATAGTACTAACCTTTAACACTTCATTTGACTCATTTTCATTCATTACTAGTTTCTATGTAACTGTTTTTATATTGTTTTACTTTCTTTTTTATTCAAGAAAATGTTTTTAATTTATTTATCTTATTTTATTTTATTAATTTTTTTAAAAAGTACCTTATCTTCACCATACCTGGTTGTCCAAATTAGGCATAATAATGTGTTAATTCCACGACTGCATATATCGGCCAATAATGACATTTTTTGTGGTCCCCTTTATTTAGAAAAGTATCGAAATACCTTTTGGTACTGGTACCAAAATATTGGTATCGGGACAACCCTAATATATATATATATATTTTTAGTCATTTTCTTTGGTATCTATTTTAGTCATATTGTTGAACTTTAGTCCTATTGTTGAACTTTAGTACTATTGTTGAATTTTAGTCCTATTGTTGAACTTTGGTCCTATTGTTGAACTTTAGTCCTATTGTTGAACTTTATTGTTGAACTTTAGTACTATTGTTGAACTTTAGTACTATTGTTGAATTTTAGTCTTATTGTTGAACTTTGGTCCTATTGTTGAACTTTAGTACTATTGTTGAATTTTAGTCCTATTGTTGAACTTTGGTCCTATTGTTGAACTTTAGTCCTATTGTTGAACTTTATTGTTGAACTTTAGTACTATTGTCGAACTTTAGTACTATTGTTGAATTTTAGTCTTATTGTTGAACTTTGGTCCTATTGTTTAACTTTAGTCCTATTGTTGAACTTTAGTACTATTGTTGAATTTTAGTCCTATTGTTGAACTTTGGTCCTATTGTTGAACTTTAGTCCTATTGTTGAACTTTATTGTTGAACTTTAGTACTATTGTTGAACTTTAGTACTATTGTTGAATTTTAGTCTTATTGTTGAACTTTGGTCCTATTGTTTAACTTTAGTCCTATTGTTGAACTTTAGTACTATTGTTGACCTTTATTGTTGAACTTTAGTCCTATTGTTGAACTTTAGTCCTATTGTTGAACTTTGGTCCTATTGTTTAACTTTTGTACTATTGTTAAACTTTAGTCCTATTGTTGAACTTTAGTCCTATTGTTGAACTTTGGTCCTATTGTTGAACTTTAGTCCTATTGTTGAAATTTAGTCCTATTGTTGAACTTTAGTACTATTGTTGAACTTTAGTCCTATTGTTGAACTTTGGTCCTATTGTTAAACTTTAGTCCTATTGTTGAACTTTAGTCCTATTGTTGAACTTTAGTCCTATTGTTGAACGTTGGTCCTATTGTTGAACTTTAGTCCTATTGTTGAACTTTAGTACTATTGTTGACCTTTATTGTTGAACTTTAGTCCTATTGATGAACTTTAGTCCTATTGTTGAACTTTAGTCCTATTGTTAAACTTTTGTACTATTGTTAAACTTTAGTCCTATTGTTGAACTTTAGTCCTATTGTTAAACTTTTGTCCTATTGTTGAACTTTAGTCCTATTGTTGAACTTTAGTCCTATTGTTGAACTTTGGTCCTATTGTTAAACTTTAGTCCTATTGTTGAACTTTAGTCCTATTGTTGAACTTTAGTCCTATTGTTGAACTTTAGTACTATTGTTGACCTTTATTGTTGAACTTTAGTCCTATTGTTGAACTTTAGTCCTATTGTTGAACTTTAGTCCTATTGTTAAACTTTTGTACTATTGTTAAACTTTAGTCCTATTGTTGAACTTTAGTCCTATTGTTAAACTTTTGTACTATTGTTGAACTTTAGTCCTATTGTTGAACTTTAGTCCTATTGTTGAACTTTAGTCCTATTGTTAAACTTTTGTACTATTGTTAAACTTTAGTCCTATTGTTGAACTTTATTGTTAAACTTTAGTCCTATTGTTGAACTTTATTGTTAAACTTTAGTCCTATTGTTGAACTTCATTGTTGAACTTTAGTCCTATTGTTGAACTTTGGTCCTATTGTTGAACTTTAGTCCTATTGTTGAACTTTATTGTTGAACTTTATTGTTGAGCTTTGGTCCTATTGTTGAACTTTAGTCCTATTGTTGAACTTTGGTCCTATTGTTGAACTTTAGTCCTATTGTTGAACTTTGGTCTATAATATAATTGTATTGTCTTTTTGTCAGGCTTTTTCCAGTTCTCCCTGGCAATGGCCGGATCACCCAGGACGACCTGGTGGTGGGCGGATACTTCATCCCCAAAGGGGTACGGTTGGCGTGGGTTTAATACTTTGCTGTTTTGTACCGAGCCAAAAGGTTTAGCAGCTCCAGTTCTCACTGGTCCCCCATCTTTGCCAGACTCAGTTGGCCCTGTGTCACTACTCCACTTCCCTGGAAGAGGAGAACTTCGCCGACGCCTTGGACTTCCGGCCGGATCGCTGGATCCGGAAGGACTCCTCGGATCGCGTGGACAACTTTGGCTCCATTCCCTTCGGCTACGGCATCAGGAGTTGCATCGGCAAGAGGATAGCGGAGCTGGAGATGCACCTGGTCCTGACTCGGGTAAGGACTAAACCCCGCTGTTCCAAAAGGTGGCGTTCATACTTCATGTGTTTTTGCCCAGCTGGTTCAGAGGTTCCACATCGGCACGTCTGCGCTCTCCGCCGACGTCAAGGCCAAAACGCACGGCCTCCTGTGCCCTGCAGACCCCATCCACCTGCAGTTCACCGACAGGAACAACTAGGGAGGGATCTTCTTCATATTCTGACCAACTGTACTGTTCATGTATGACTAGTTCAGGGGTCGGCAACCCTGCATGCGGCTCTTTAGCGCCGCCCTAGTGGCTCTCTGGAGCTTTTTCAAAAATGTATGAAAAATGGAAAAAGATGAGGGGAAAACATATATTTTTTGTTTTAATATGGTTTCTGTAGGAGGACAAACATGACACAAACCTCCCTAATTGTTATAAAGCACACTGTTTATATTAAACATCCCTCACTGATTCGAGTATTTGGCGAGCGCCGTTTTGTCCGACTAATTTTGGCGGTCCTTGAACTCACCGCAGTTTGTTTCCATGTATAACTTTCTCCGACTTTCTAGGACGTGTTTTATGCCACTTCTTTTCCTGTCTCATTTTGTCCACCAAACTGTAAACGTTGTGCGTGAAGGCACAAAGGTGAGTTTTGTGGATGTTATTGACTTGTGTGGAGTGCTATTCAGACATATTTGGTCACTGCATTAATGCTAGCTAATCGATGCTAACATGCTATTTAGGCTAGCTATATGTACATATTGCATCATTATGCCTCATTTGTAGCTATATTTGAGCTCATTTGGTTTCCTTTAAGTCATCTTAATTCAATTTATATCTCATGACACACTATCTGTATGTAATATGGCTTTTAATTTTTTGCGGCTCCAGACAGATTTGTTTTTGTATTTTTGGTCCAATATGGCTCTTTCAACATTTTGGGTTGCCGACCCCTGCGTTTTTGTGGGAACTCATCCTTCTGTTTTACTGAGGTTTTACTCAGACTTGGTGTAGCAATGAGGACAAATTGTTGTTTTCATCTAGTTGGCTTTTCCCCCTGATTCAGACCCACAGCCGTTTACATAATCCATTAGATTATGTCAATCCAGATGTGTCAAACTCCTTATTTTAAACGCCTGGAAACAATATGTAGCAATAAAGTACTTGATCTTTTCTTACTGAATCTATTCCTTCTTTCCATTTTGACAGGAAAATATACAATACAGGCCAAAAGTTTGGACACACCTTCTCATTCCAAGTGTTTTCTTTATTTTCATGACTATTTACATTGCAGATTGTCACATCAAAACTAAGAATGAACTCATGTGGAGTTATGTTCTTAACAAAAAAAAAGGTGAAATAACTGAAAAGATGTTTTATATTCTAGTTTCTTCAAAATAGCCACCCTTTGCTCTGATTACTGCTTTGCACACTCTTGGCATTCTCTCCGTGAGCTTCAAGAGGTAGTCACCTGAAAGATAAGAAATAATAATAAATTAATTAATAATTCCCCGGGAGGAGCTGGACGAAGTGGCTGGGGAGAGGGAAGTCTTGGCTTCCCTGCTTAGGCTGTTGCCCCCGCGACCCGACCTCGGATAAGCGGAAGAAGATGGATGGATGGATGGAATTAATAATTGTTTTTTTTATTTTTTATTTTGGCTAGGAAATAACTTGTTTTGTGAAAAAAAACCTATTAAATCGTTGGGTTTTTTTGGGAAAAAAAACCCATTAAAGACAAAAGGTGTCAGATGCCCCCATTTATCAAATCAAATTAAAAAAAATAATATTTAAATTATACTTTTGTCATTTGGTACAAAAATCCATAAAGATGTGTTCTTATTTTCTTACTAAAATCCTCTGGCTCATTTATTTCCCATTCTATATTATTTCATTGACTTTATATTCAGATGGAAAACAAATAATAATAATAATAATAATATTAATAATAATAATAAAACAGAAAGATAGATTTTTAATTTTGGCACCGAAATAACTAATTTTTGAAAATAAAAAATAAACTAAATCATTTTCAGAATTTTTTTTATAGTAAAGGCATAAGTTGTCAGCCGCCCCATTTATAAAAAATAAATAAAAATAATCATATTATCTTTTGGTCATATGGTTAAAAAAAAATCCATAAAGATGCGTTGTTATGTTTTAATAAAATCACGTGGCTAAATTATTTCCCATTTTAAAATATTTATTCATTGACTTTATATTTAGATGGAAGACGAACAAATCATTTACACAACAAAAACATTCAGCACTAAAAATGTGTTCGAAAAAAACGTTAATCATTTCTTTTTAAGTCATTTTGAAACTTTGCTTCCAACGCTGTCGTGTCCCACAGTGATGACGCACACACACACACCACGTCACGCTGCTTTAACATTAGTCTCGCGAGAGTTGCCGACGAGATCACAAGCGGAAGTAAATAGTCAGGTTGGCACGTTAGCTAGCGAGGAGCGTCAATAAAGTGACAAGTTCAACGCGCATTTGTTCGCCTTTTAAATCATTCTTTTTAATTCCAATTGACCGTCAAAAGCTGCTATAACGGCTTGACTCGCAGGTGCACCGCAGACGTGGCTCTGGAGCGATTAAACCGGCAGAGCTCGATAGCACGTTTGAGGCCTGCAACCTGCGCTTAGCCAGCCTAGTTGCCGCTAACTTGCAGCTAAACTCTTAACTTACCTAACTTACTCCGTTTAATGTCTGACATTCTTACAGACTTACTTCCTTTAATGTGTGACATTCTCCCAGGCCTGCTTCGTGTAATTCTCCCAGGCCTGCGCATATAGTAGTCCCTCCAGGTAGCGTCGACTCTGGCCGTGGTGCCTCCAAAGTTTCAGCTTGATCTAAAATGATCATTGAAAATCTGGATGCTTTGAAAACATGGCTGTCCCAAACACTGGAGCCCATGTAAGTACAACACTCATTTATCTTATTACACTTATCACGTACTTATTTTATTACACTCATTTATCTTATTACACTTATCACTTATTTATCTTATTACACGTATCACCCTCACCCTTCCACATCCCCGGATTGTAAATAACCAAATGTAAATATTAAAATGTATTTCTAACGCAGTGGTTCTTAACCTTGTTGGAGGTACCGAACCCCACCAGTTTCATATTCCGCCAATATTCACCAAACCTTTCTTTAGTGAAAAATAAAATGTTTTTTTTTTTTTCAAATTCAAGACAAAGTTATATGTTTTTGGTAACACTATAGTATGGGGAACATATTCTAAGTAACAAAGACTTAAAGGCCTACTAAATTGTTTTATTTTTATTTAAACGGGGATAGCAGATCCATTCTATGTCATACTTGATCATTTCGCGATATTGCCATATTTTTGCTGAAAGGATTTAGTAGAGAACATCGACGATAAAGTTTGCAACTTTTGGTCGCTGATAAAAAAAAAAGCCTTGCCTGTACCGGAAGTAGCGTGACGTCGCAGGTTGAAAGGCTCCTCACATTTCCCCATTGTTTACACCAGCAGCGAGAGCGATTCGGACAAAGAGAAAGCGACGATTACCCCATTAATTTGAGCGAGGATGAAAGATTCGTGGATGAGGAACGTGAGAGTGAAAGACTAGAGTGCAGTGCAGGACGTATCTTTTTTCGCTCTGACCGTAACTTAGGTACAAGGGCTCATTGGATTCCACACTTTCTCCTTTTTCTATTGTGGATCACGGATTTGTATTGTAAAACACCTCGGATACTATATCCTCTTGAAAATGAGAGTCGAGAACGAGAAATGGACATTCACAGTGACTTTTATCTCCACGACAATACATCGGCGAAGCACTTTAGCTACGAAGCTAACGTGATAGCATCGGTCTTAACTGCAGATAGAAACAAAATAAATAAACCCCTGACTGGAAGGATAGACAGAAGATCAACAATACTATTAAACCATGGACATGTAACTACACGGTTAATGCTTTCCAGGCTGGCGAAGCTTAACAATGCTGTTGCTAACGACGCCATTGAAGCTAACTTAGCTACGGGACCTCACAGAGCTATGCTAAAAACATTAGCTATCCACCTACGCCAGCCAGCTCATCAACACCCGTGCTCACCTGCGTTCCAGCGATCGACGGAGCGACGAAGGACTTCACCCGATCATCGATGCGGTCGGCGGCTAGCGTTGGATAGCGTGTCTGCTATCCAAGTCAAAGTCCTCCTGGTTGTGTTGCTGCAGCCAGCCGCTAATACACCGATCCCACCTACAGCTTTCTTCTTTGCAGTCTCCATTGTTCATTAAACAAATTGCAAAAGATTCACCAACACAGATGTCCAGAATACTGTAGAATTTTGCGATGAAAACAGAGCTTTTTGTATTGGATACAGTGGTGTCCGAATACTTCCGTTTCAACGATTGACGTTACGCGCATACGTCATCATACATAGACGTTTTCAACCGGAAGTTTAGCGGGAAATTTAAAATTGCACTTTATAAGTTAACCCGGCCGTATTGGCATGTGTTGCAATGTTAATATTTCATCATTGATATATAAACTATCAGACTGCGTGGTCGGTAGTAGTGGCTTTCAGTAGGCCTTTAAAGGCCTACTGAAATGAGATTTTCTTATTTAAACGGGGATAGCAGGTCCATTCTATGTGTCATACTTGATCATTTCGCGACATTGCCATATTTTTGCTGAAAGGATTTAGTAGAGAACATCGACGATAAAGTTCGCAACTTTTGGTCGCTGATAAAAAAAAGTCTTGCCTGTACCGGGATTAGCGTGACGTCACATGTTGTGGAGCTCCTCACATCTGCACATTGTTTACAATCATGGCCACAAGCAGCGATTCGGACCGAGAAAGCGACGATTTCCCCATTAATTTGAGCGAGGATGAAAGATTCGTGGATGAAGAAAGTGAGAGTGAAGGATTAGAGGGCAGTAGAAGCTATTCAGATAGGGAAGATGCTGTGAGAGGCGGGTGGGACCTGATATTCAGCTGGTAATGACTAAAACAGTAAATAAACACAAGACATATATATACTCTATTAGCCACAACTCAACCAGGCTTATATTTAATATGCCACAAATTAATCCCGCATAACAAACACCTCCCCTCTCCCGTCCATATAACCCGCCAATACAAATCAAACACCCGCACAACACACTCAATCCCACAGCCCAAAGTACCGTTCACCTCCGCAAAGTTCATACAGCACATATATTTCCACAAAGTTACGTACGTGACATGCACATAGCGGCACGCACGTACGGGCAAGCGATCAAATGTTTGGAAGCCGCAGCTGCGTACGTACTCACGGTACCGCGTCTGCATATCCAACTCAAAGTCCTCCTGGTAAGAGTCTCTGTTGTCCCAGTTCTCCACAGGCCAATGGTAAAGCTTGATTGTCATATTTCGGGAATGTAAACAATGAAACACCGGCTACGTGTTTGTGTTGCTGCAGCCGGCCGCTAATACACCGCTTCCCACCTACAGCTTTCTTCTTTGCTGTCTCCATTGTTCATTGAAGAAATTCCAAAAGATTCACCAACACAGATGTCCAGAATACTGTGGAATTTTGCGATGAAAACAGACGACTTAATAGCTGGCCACAATGGTGTCCCAAAATGTCCGCTACAATCCGTGACGTCACGCGCAAACGTCATCATACCGAGATGTTTTCAGCAGGATATTTCGCAAGAAATTTAAAATTGCACTTTACTAATCTAACCCGGCCGTATTGGCATGTGCTGCAATGTTAAGATTTCATCATTGATATATAAACTATCAGACTGCGTTGCGTGGTCGGTAGTAGTGGGTTTCAGTAGGCCTTTAATTTAGAGTTTTTTGGACACTACGGGAACATATTCTAAGTAACAAAAGACTTAATTTAGAGTTATTTGGTTAGGGTTAG
This sequence comes from Entelurus aequoreus, assembly GCF_033978785.1. Taxonomy (NCBI): domain Eukaryota; kingdom Metazoa; phylum Chordata; class Actinopteri; order Syngnathiformes; family Syngnathidae; genus Entelurus; species Entelurus aequoreus. The sequence continues at coordinate 92,706,776 of NC_084732.1, forward strand.
GGTTAGGGCCAGGGTTAGGGTTATAATAAGGCCATGCCGATTAAGGCATTAATAAGTACTTAATAATGACTAGTTAAGAGCCAATATGTTACTAATTTTCATGTTAATAAGCAACTAATTAATGGTGAACATGTTCCCCATACTAAAGTGTTACCATGTTTTTTACTGGTGCACAAAATGAAGCGTGCATGAACATCACCTTGTTCAAACAACAAAACCAACACAGTGCATAAACTCACAACAAATGACACACCTGTAAATCAGTCTGACTTCTGCTGTTGCCGTATCCGTAATACGCAGATAGGGAGAAGTATGAGTCGGGTGTGTTTTGACCTCCGCCGAACCCCTGAGGCCGACTCACCGAACCCCTAGGGTTCGATCGAACTCAGGTTAAGAACCACTGTTCTAATGTATATCCTTGTTCTTATGCTATCTGAACTCACTATGTTCTCTGCTCGCTGTACATATGCTACCAAGTCAGACCTACACTGTTTCAATGTCCATTTCTCCGATGATGAAATTGTTGATGACTGAAGTGCTGTTATCAACCAAACCCTCCTCATCCCACCCCCCAGATTGTAAATAATGTAAATAATTCAATGTATATACTCTGATGATTAACTTGTGTGATGACTGTATTATGAAGATAGTATATATTTGTACCATGAATTGATTACGTGAACCCCGACTTAAAAAAGTTGAAAAACTTATTCGGGTGTTACCATTTTGTGGTCAATTGTATGGAATATGTACTAAACTGTGCAATCTACTAATACAAGTTTCAATCAATCAATTCAATCGATCAATCAATCACTTAATTATCTTATTAGACTTAAACATATTTATCTTATTAGACTGATCACTTATTTATCTTATTACACTTATCACTTATTTATCTTATTACACGTATTTATCTAATTAGACTTATCACTTATTTATCTTATTAGACTTATTTATCTTATTAGACTTATCACTTATTTATCTTATTAGACTTATCACTTATTTATCTTTTTAGAGCCCATGTAAGTAGAAGACTTAGCTGTTAGCTACAATGCTACTCACTTATTAGACTTATCACTTATTTATCTTATTAGAGCCCATGTAAGTAGAACACTTAGCTGTTAGCTACAATGCTACTCACTTATTAGACTTATCACTTATGTATTTTATTAGACTTCCATCCATCCATCCAGTTTCTACCGCTTATCACTTATTTATCTTATTAGATGTATCACTTATTTATTTTATTAGAGCCTGTGTAAGTTGAACGCTTAGCTGTTAGCTACAATGCTACTTACTTATTAGACTTATCACTTATTTATCTTATTACACTTATCTCTTATTTATCTTATTAGAGCCCATGTAAGTAGAACACCTAGCTGTTAGCTACAATGCTACTCACTTATTAGACTTATCACGTATTTTTCTTATTAGACTTATCACTTATTTATCTTATTAGACTCATCACTTATTTATCTTATTAGACTTATCACTTATTTATCTTATTAGACTTATCACGTATTTATCTTATTAGACTTATCATGTATTTATCTTATTACACTTATCACTTATTTATCTTATTACACTTATCACTTATTTATCTTATTAGAGCCCATCCATCCATCCATTTTCTACCGCTTATTCCCTTCGGGGTTGCGGGGGGCGCTGTAGCCTATCTCAGCTACAATCGGGCGGAAGGCGGGGTACACTGTAAGCCCATGTAAGTAAAATAGTGAGCTACAACGCTACTCACACTTGTTAGAGCCAATTTAAGTAGAATTCTTAGCTGTAAGCTACAATGCTACACACTATTTTTGGAGCCCTAGTATGTGGAATAGTTAACTGATAGCTACAACACTACTTACTCTTACTAGAGCCCATGTTAGTAGAATTGTTAGCTGAGACACTACAATGCCACTCACTATTTTGGGAGCCCAAGTAAGTGGAATAGTTAGCTTTTAGCTACAATGCTACTCTGATTGGAGACCAAGTAAGTGGAATAGTTAGCTTTTAGCTACAATGCTACTCTGATTGGAGCCCAAGTAAGTAGAATAGTTAGCTTCAACGCTACTCACTATTTTCGGAGCTTATGTACGCTCTTTATGTTTCATTAAAATCATGTGGCTCAATTATTTCCCATTTTAATAATTATTTAACTGAATTTGTATTCAGATTGCAGATATTTTAAATAAAGGTAAGAAATAATAATAAACTAATTAATAAAATATTTAAATTTTTTTATTTTGGCATGGAAAACACTTGTTTTATGGGAAAAAAAATACTAAATCGTTTTGTTTTTTTTTTTTACAAAAAAATCATCAAAGACAAAAATTTCTGATTTATCAAATTAAAAAAGAAACATTTAAATTATATATTTGTCATTTGGTACCAAAATCCATAAAGATGTGTTCTTATTTTCTTACTAAAATCCTCTGGCTAATTTATTTCCCATCCTAGATTATTTCATTTACTTTATATTTAGATGGAAAACAAATAATAATAATAATAATAATAATAATAAAAGAAAAATATTTTTTATTTTGGCACCAAAATAACTCGTTTTTGGAAAAATAAATAGTAAATCATTTTCAGAAATTTTTGTAAAGGCATAAGTTGTCAGCCGTCCCCATTTATAAAATAAAATAAAAATAATGAAATTATCTTTTTGTCATATGGTAAAACAAATCCATAAAGATGTGTTTTTATGTTAGCTGCTAGATACGTTGCTTACAATTTTTAGAGTCCAAGTATATAGAATAGTTAGCTCTTAGCTGCAATGCTACTCACTCTTATTGGAGCCGAAATAAGTAGAATACTTAGCTGTTAGCTACAATGCTACTCACTCTTATTGGAGCCCATGTAAGTAGAATAGTTTGCCAAAACTCTACTCACTCTAATTGAAGGCCATATAACTAGAATAGTTAGCTGTCAGCTACAATGCTACTCACTCTTATTTTAAACTCTGCATGATGTACATAATTGCCAACAACTGTCTAACTCTGCCAAAATACGGGAACGACTTTGACCATTTATATGTCAATAACTTGTTCTCTACAAGATTGTGATTGTATATTTTATACATATAAATGTATAAAACTGTGAAAATATTGTGTGAAGGAAGACGTGTTACTTTTAGACTCACTCAACATATTTTTTGTCTTAAGGTGCCACACATTAGAACAATATGCAATCATTTACGTAAAGAAATATTTATGCAGTCACTCAGTTTTTTTGTCTCCATCATGCTCTTAAACAAAAGAAATAAGCGATACAAACTGTACAGTGTTTATAATGTAATCATAATATATAATAATAATTGAAGTAACCATTTAAAAGGGTATATTTTATTTCTCATTACTGTAGAATTGTTTACAACTGTACTGTATGGAAGGTTAATAATGTTTTTATATTAAATAAAACAAAACATTTATATGAACTCATTTCTGTAAGATACAATTTAAATTTGAATAAATATTGAAGATCTTAAAGTGCTTTTTCTTCCCAGTTGAAAAAACAATGTTGTCTTTTTGTCTGTTGCCATCACGCCGTGTTGATGGGCTCATATTGCCCATCCAATTTCAAATATTACCACAACGGGACATTTGCATTGCAATTAGGGCTGCAACTAACGATTAATTTGATAATCGATTAATCTGTCAATTATTACTTCGATTAATCGATTAATAATCGGATAAAAGAGACAAACTACATTTCTATCCTTTCCAGTATTTTATTGAAAAAAACCAGCATACTGGCACCATGTTGTGGACATTGGGGGTGCAGCATACACCAATAATAACACAGAAATGTAACTCATCAGAACTGAATCAGATATTGTACACTTTTCTGTTGTGAATAATAAAGGATTCATTTTAGGCTGCCTCTGAATAATAGCATGAAATATTCCAGCACCTTCATAACGTTTAGTTATACTAAAGTGTCACTCAAATCTAAATATATTTATATAGCTTTATCGGCCCAGCTACATTGATCCATTATGAAACCAACCTGAGATATTTCTGTCCGTTACGTTTATTTCCAAATTGGTAACCGTGCGTTTACTCTCTCAAAACGGAGTCAAATGTGCCGGAGACACATTATCAGCCCCGCGTTGCAACAAAGGCATAACGTTAAAGTTACTTACAAAAAAGCTGAACTCATGAATGCTTGTTGCCACTATGGACTTAAAAAGTTACGTACTGTGAGTTCTTCCCTTCATCCATGGCTCCAACATGTTTCCTTTTCAGGTGCTCCTGAAGCAATGTTGTACTTCCGTGCCATTTTGCAGGAAACGCTCTTCTTTGAAGTCTTTAAAGTAAAGTGTTCCCACACTTTTGACGACTTAGGTTGTACAATTTTCTCCATTGAAGTAATAACCTCAAGATGTTTCTCCGCTAAACTATCGGTACTGTTTTCCTGCGCCATTTTTCAAATGTTTCCAGACGGCGTGGTCACGTGAGCTGCACTTGACACATCATTGGCTAGCTTACCTCCACCTCATGAGACGTAGCCTCAGCGCCGTCCTGGCGCTGTTTTGTACTGTTTTTGTACTTATATTGATTATTGTTTCTCAGCTGTTTGTAAATGTTGCAGTTTATAAATAAAGGTTTATAAAAAAAAATAAAAAACTTTTTTTTTTTAAATAACATTTAAAAAAGCCTCCGCGCATGCGCATAGCATAGTTCCAACGAATCGATGACTAAATTAATCGCCAACTATTTTTATAATCGATTTTAATCGATTTAATCGATTAGTTGTTGCAGCCCTAATTGCAATCATCATTTTTTTCCTCCTAAATTGTTACTTTGCGGTACTTCTCACTGGCGAGTGGCAAGGCTGGCTGTCTGTGTGTAAAGTTGGCACCCCCAACCCTGACAAAGATTGTAAATAACAAAAAAGAGGGCTCACTGCGTTCAGTTAATTCTACTGTTAAATACACGCCGAGTGAGACATCTTTCTCCCTGTTTGAAGCGAGAGACGAACAAACGCGCTCAACAATTCTGATTGGCCAACCTGTCTGGAAACACAACTTCAGCCTCCGGTGGTTATTTATCGCACTGATTAAAACCTCCACGTGGATTAATGGTGCATCTTCTTCCTGGTTACCTGCTTTGACATGGATGTTCTGCTCCTGCAGCTGCGAAGCAGACCCTTCAGCCCTGGCCAAGTATGTTGTTGCCCTGGTGAAGAAAGACAAGACTGAGAATGAACTCAAAGCCTTGTGTATTGACCAGTTGGACGTCTTTCTTCAGAAAGGTAACTGGCAAATCTGTGGTAGTAATTCTTGATTCAAGTTCTCGTTTGATCTGTTTTTTTTTTTTGTGTTGATGTGGTTCTTCTAGAAACCCAGCAATTTGTGGACAAGCTGTTTGAAGCCGTCAACAACAAGAGCTATCTGCCTGCCACGGAACAAACTCCCGCTGTGGTGAAGCCGCTGGACAAAGATGAGCAGAAAAACGATGAGGTAGCATTTTATAAGTCATAAAAACTAGAGATCGAGCTATTATCGGCGTCGATATTTGGCATTTTGACGTATATATAGAACACACCTTCTCATTCAATGCGTTTTCTTTATTTTCATGACTATTTACATTGTAGATTGTCACATCAAAACTATGAATGAACACGTGGAGTTATGTGCTTAAGAAAAAAAGGTGAAATAACTGAAAACATGTTTTATATTCTAGTTTCTTCAAAATAGCCACCCTCTGCTCTAAATACTGCTTTGCACACTCTTGGCGTTCTCTCCATGAGCTTCAAGAGGTTGTCACCTGGAATGGTTTTCACTTCACAGGTGTGCTTGCAGCTCATGGAGAGAATGCCAAGAGTGTGCAAAGCACACTGTAAGTGTTTATATTTTATGCTCTTTTTGTCGAACCCGTTTTTATGGCAAGGACACAAAATATGCAATATTTATATATTTCTGATTACTGCTTTGCACACTCTTGGCATTCTCTCGATGAGCTTCAAGCACACACCTGCTCAGTGGCCTTGTGGTTAGAGTGTCCGCCCTGAGATGGGTAGGTCGGGAGTTCAAACCCCGGCTGAGTCATACCAAAGACTATAGAAATGGGAGCCATTACCTCCCTGCTTGGCACTCCGCATCAAGGGTTGGAATTGGGGGTTAAATCACCAAAAATTATTCCCAGGCGCAGCCACCGCTGCTGCTCACTGCTCCCCTCACCTTACAGGTTTTATATATTTTATTATTGAATGTATCAAATGTGATGAATATTTAATGGGCCGCAATGGAAAGAAGCCTTTTGGCTTTTTGTGCCATCCATTTGCCTTTTTAAAGCATTACATGGATTCAATTCTTTAAGATGTCAATAAACTTCTCAATCAATCAATCATTCAATCAAACCTCCCAGGGTGTGAACAAGGGGATGGGTTAAATGCAGAGGTTAATTTCACCACACCTAGTGTGTCTGTGTGTGACAATCATTGGTACTTTAACTTTAACATGTGAAGTGACAACCATTTCAGGTGACTACTTCTTGAAGCTCATCCAGCCATCCGTTTTTTTCCGTTTAAAGTTATTTAACATGAAAATCTATTTTCCACGATTTTTGGTTTGATAATATAAAAAGGAAAATGGATTGTTATCCATTATCCGAATGTATTAATGTGTTTGAAGATTAAAAAAATGGGAATTAAAACAGCGAGTGGCAAACTCTTTTCTCTATTCCTTGTTCAATATTTGGAGATATGGTAAGATTGCACATGCGCAGTGTCTCTTTTCCATATCCTCGTCTGTGAGTGACCCAGAACAAGAAGAGCGATGTTTGTATGCTCGACTTGTCACTTTTCATGTCTCTGGACATTAACTAAGTGGACGGGAACTCTTGACCGCGAGAAACTGACACCGTTCTTTGCACTCTTCGTTTTCTGTTGTTCCGGGTCACTCACAGACAATGTTCCCTCTAATTTTTCATGTGTGTGAGTAAACGCACAAACTCCCTGAGCATTCAGTGGAGCACATGTGAGCAACATCAGACGTGCACACTGTGGCCACACCAGTGTCACACCTGTCCCAAACCTGACATCATAACAATTTAAATGTTTTATTAAAATCATTTTCTGATTTAAGTGATTTTGCCCTCTTACAATGACAAAAACAAAAAAACATGTTTTTCATGACCTATGTGCTAATATTTTATGTCTGGCTGCGGGTCCTGCCTTTAAAATAAATGTTACCCCTTTCAGAGATTACATTTAGTTCCTGTAACTTTCTGTCTGTAAAATACATCTTTTTATTAGCATTTATGAAATCTAGTGACAATATTTCATGAATAATATCCTTAGATTAACATTCTTAATAAATGGCAGTAAAACAAGCTGATTGTGGAGTCAGAGTGTTACAACCTGGCATTTACACATTGTGTGGCGTTGGGGTTGTCTGACTTTTTGTGTGGCCATAAACGCAGCACTGGCTAAGTGCCATGAGTGCGTGTGTTGGTGCAGGTGAGACGGAGCGAGTGGCTTCTGTTGAAACGACGGATGACAAAATTGGTTTAAGCCTGGTTTGTATGGCAGAAAATTACCAGTTTTTTTAGATAAACATTTTTTTTCTCATGTTTACTCTTGGTGTGGTTACAAACAGTTTTGCTGAATAAAGTGATTGATGGAATTCCTGTCCGTAAAGTGTCTCAACAGACGATAATTGAACTGTGTTGACAAAGATTGTTTTAGTCATTGGGGCCACTCTTGTTGTCACTTGTCACTCACAGAGTTGCATTGCAAAATTATACAGAATACATTGTAATGTGTTTATTTTGTTTAAAGTTCAGATGGGATTTTTGATTTTCTGCGCGGCATTAATTTGCTGTGCGCAGAAGACGCGTGAGCAGTGCGCAATTGCGCAGTCGCGCACCTTAGACGGAACGTTGCTCACAGACGAGGATCCTGAAAAGAGACAGGAATGGAGAAAACAGTTTTCCACTCGTTGTTTAAATGCCCTGTTTCGATTTTCAAACACATTAATAAATTTGGGTAACAATCTTTTTTTTTTTTATATCATCAAACTAAAAAAACGGTTAAATTAGATTTTTGTGTAGAATTTTTTTTCTGCTTCCAAACGACAAACGGATGGCCGTGATGTACACGGACTCTATTCAGGAGTGTTGACTTACTCTGCGTCCACTTTTGTCTTTTTTGAGCGAGACATGTTGGGGCAATGAGGGTGCGAAAGCACATGGTCGAAGCAGAGGACGTAAAAGGGCAGGTTTTATGTTTCATTTATGTCGAGGAGGAGGAGCCGCAGCCCCGCTTTAGTCTGTACCTCTTGCTTGGCATACTCGCATGGCCCTGCTACCAACCGTTTGCTTGCCTAACAGAATTGCTATTGCGACATCCTGTGGATTTATTTAGAACAGCAGGTTCTTTCATGAAAAATTGCCACTCCATCCATCCATCCATTTTATACCGCTTATTCCCTTCGGGGGCGCTGGAGCCTATCTCAGCTACAATCGGGCGGAAGGCGGGGTACACCCTGGACAAGTCGCCACCTCATCGCAGGGCCTCTAAGCAAGTTAATGAAGTTAATTCCTCATATTCTTTGTGCTTCTGTAATATTGCAATATTTTCTCGTAAAATTATTACTTTTTTATGTAAAATGATTACCTTTTAATAAAAAATGGTGACATTTGTCATATAAAATTTGGACTTTTATCACAAAAATCAATTTTTTTTGTTGTTCTTGTAAAATAGTGAAATTTTTTGGAGTAAAAGTGTGGCTTTTGTCATAATTTTGCCAAGCAAAATTCCAATGGTTATTATAATAGTGCTGAAATGTTTAAGTTTTCTTATAAAACCGCGACTTTTGTCGAGTAAAGTTACGACTCTTTACATAAAATTGCCAAACATGTTAAGTTTTTTTTGTAAAATTGTGACTGTTATCGAGTAAAATTCCAACTTTTATCATGACATTGCACAAATGTTCAGTTTTTCTTGTAAAATGTTGATTTGCGTTGAGTAAAATGACGACTTTTAGTATAATACTGCCAACATTCTAAGTTTTTCTTGTGAAATTGTGACCTTTTTCTTGTGAAATTCCAACTCATTTTTCACAACAAGCTTTTTTATATTTGCATAGTATGTATATATTATTAATGTTGTAAATACACTTCTTTATATATCTAGAAAGGCTGGTCCTAAAGAGGTAGGCATTTTTCTCAGGTCTCAAGAAGGTAACAAATTGCCACTCATTTTTATAATTGGCAAACTCATTTCGCGGACCGCGGGGCAGTTTGAGCCGATCGTTTGCCATTCCTGGTGTAAATGGTTGATCATAAGTCCAATTTTACTTGACCAATTTACACCATTTGAGACTTGTATGCAGTTTTAAGTCGAGACATCTGATGGCAGTTAGAGCGTGTGTGTCTGTTATCTGTGGATGCAAACTTGTGGACTTCTGAGAGGTGACTTGCATACTGTATTCTCTGTTCAGACAACCCGAGAAGAGGAACGTGACAAAAAGTTTCCTCGACGTGTGAATAACAGCCCTCCACTATCAAGTTCCCGCTACAGCAGAGATGGCAGGTGTGTACACTTTATCTCCAATGTGCCATGTCAATATTTGAATCACCTCGAGCTGCCTGTTGTATATTTTTTTAAATTCTAATTCTCAGGAGAGCAGACGACCGTAAGAGGGACGACCGTACCAGAAAGAGGGAATATGACCGCATCCCACCGAGGAGGGATTCCTACCGGGATCGCTACAATCGGAGAAGGGGCCGCAGTCGTAGTTACAGTCGTAGCCGAAGCCGGAGCTGGAGCAAGGATCGTACTCGAGACCGGGAGCGTGACCGGGATAGAGAGAGGGATAGGGACCGTGACCGAGACAGAAGCATGAGTCCCACTCACAGCAGAACCCGCTCTCGAAGTAGAGGTAAGAGTATGGGAGTGTTACTGTAGCAAATATATTTACACATTTGTAAATGTACTAATTTGTGTGTCTGTATAGCAATCAGAGTGTGTGTATTCAGATCTGTGTACGGGTTTTACGATGTCTCTCTCGTTAATCAGAAGCCACCAATCCACTGTAACTACGTTTAGCCAACCACGGGAGACACTACGCAACTAGAGGAGGCAACTCCTGAAGGAATTGTGTGTGAATGCTCCAGTGCTGAAGTTGAACTGAAATGCTGACAGAATGTAGTATGAATGTAAGAATAGTTTGAATGTTGGAATGGTTTGAATGTTGAAGAGTTTTTAATATCCCGGAAATACGGAATTTGGTTTGGAACTTGGGAAAGTGTTAGTTTGAATGTCCAGGAGGAGTGGAAAGTGGTAATGTTGGAATGGTTTGAAAAGGCTGAAAAATGTGGGAAGTGTGCAACTTAGAAAAATGTCCCATTCCTTTCACTGGGAACTTCCTGGAAATTTGGGAATAGTGGAATTTTTTAAAAAAATGATTAGGAGAATGAATGATAATTGCCCCCGATAAAAAGACCCCCCTGATCAAGAACTCCCTTGGTGCTCTGGGTGCATCTGTTAAAAGCAGCCTCAGAAACCTTGGGGTTGTGTTTGATCAGTCCATGTCTTTGGAGGGTCTCTGTCGTCAACTGACCAAAAACTGTTTTTTATCATCTCAGAAATATTTCTAAAGTGAGAAATTTGTTGTCCAAAATTGAATCTAGAAATGATCATTCACGCGTTCATTTCGTCTCGCATTGACTATTGCAATTCTCTCTTCACCCTTTTCAACAAGTCGACGCTAAAGAGACTTCAGACTGTACAAAATGCGTCTGCCAGACATTTGACCGGTGCTCCCAGAACAGTCTGTATCACCCCCGTTTCATCCAGTCTTCATTGGCTTCAAGTTAAATTCCGCATTAAGTTTAAAATTTTAGTCCTGACATTCCGTGCGTTGCATGGTGGGGCCCCTCCGTACATCATGGACTTGTTATGCCCCTACTCTTTAGGAAGCAGCCTCCGGTCTTCTTAAGATCCCGAAAACCCGTGGAGACCTGGCATTCCAGGCTATAGCTCCCAGACTCTGGAATAATTTGCAGCAGTCCCTCCGTCATCTTGACTGTGTTGACACTTTTAAGAAACATTTGAAAACTTCTCTTTTTAGTTAATGCACCTTTTAACTATCATTTAAATCACCTCTGTATCCTTTTTATGATGTTTCCCCTGTTGTTTTGAATTGAATTGTTGTTTTACTTTACCTATGTTTTGTACAGCGCTTTGTGATTTTTTTCTGTGAAAAGCGCTTTATAAATAAAATGTACTTACTTACTTACTAATGAGCTGAATTGGTTGGTGTTGGAATTGTTTTCAAGTTCTTAAACCAACTTGTTTTTTTGTCGTGACTAAGAGGAATGTTTTAAATGGGTTGAAAAATGTGAAAGGAGTCATTGCACTGAAAAAGGTTGGAAATAAGGTTAGAAAGAACGCAGGAATTCCTGGAAATTTGTTGAACGTGGAAAATGGTTGTTTGTGTTGAAGGTGTAATGGTTTGAATCGGTTGAAAAATGTGGAAGGTAGCGCACGCCAACATTTGGAGAAGAAGAAGAAGAATAAATAGAGGAATTTTGGTGTAGAAAACCATATATGTGTGAAGGCTTTGGAGCATTCACACAATTAAAACCAATCAGAAACAACATAAGGCGGGTCTTGGCGCCTCATTTGTACGTTGTTTCTGATTGGCTTAACTTGCGTGGTGTCTTCCGTGGTTGGTTGAATGTAGGCACACCTCAGATACACGCACGCACTTCTGAATGCGCATGCACACTTATTACACGCTCACAAATCTGGATGCGCTCGCTAAATTGTACATGGCCAAAGTCTCGCAAAAGGCAGGTGTAAGTAGACAGCCTATCGAGGGTTCTTTCTGATTAGGGACAGACAGACAGACAACTTAAAACACACATATGCGGATCTAAAACGCACATACGCAGATCTGAATACACACCAGTGTTTCCCACACATTCATTTATTTGTGGCGGCCCGCCACGAAAGAATTACGTCCGCCACAAATAAAAAAATGTTTTTTTATTTTTTTATTTTTTGTCCTGTCCAGCTTCTCAGGCAAATCATATAGTTGATGTAGATGCCCATATAGGCTGTTCAGATTTACTTTACAAAAGAGAAGTGTAGGATACTTCTCTTGTCGCCTTATTTGTATTTGACCACTACTGTTTTCTGTTTATTTGTTACTGACTGTGGCAGGACACCTCTGCCTCTGTTTCACTTTATGTTGCTGGTAAATAATATGGTTGTAGTAGTAGGCTAAAGTTAAATTATTTAGTATGCACTAATTAAAGGGGCAGAGCTTTAAGAGACATTTTAGCTTTTATATTTTATAAGATGTATTTTTTGTAAGAACCACAATTAATAAATATATTTCAGTGAATAACTTATTGTTCAAATCTGTATATAAATATGTACATAAAGTGTTGTAATTATATTGTAAAATGGATGGATGGATGGATGGATGGATGGATGGACGTTTAAAACAAAACGGTTATTATTAATAAGTATACATTTTTTGAGCCTTTTTAGAGAAAATCATATTGTAGTAAATTATGCAAATTACTCGATTATGTCAGGGTGACCACGCCCATAGCCACGCCTCCATCGCCACAGGTATCTTGGCAGTTTATGGGAAACACTGCACACACTCGGATTGATATACAGTACGGGCCAAAAGTTTGGACACACCTTCTCACAACACAACTGATGGTCCCAACCCCATTGATAAAGCAAGAAATTCCACTTATCAACCCTGATGTGACAATCTACAATGTAAATAGTCATGAAAATAAAGAAAACGCATTGAATGAGGAGAAGAAGGTGTGTCCAAACTTCTGGCCAGATTGAGGGTACACATTTGCAAATGATTTTGCTATAATAATACTTCCATATAAGAAGCAGATTGAATCAGGAATGGCGTGTTTTTGAACCTTAAAAACTGGACAGTATAATCTTGTCTCGCTCTTGTCAAATTTCCAGAACGAGATTCTGGGAAGTCCAAGTACGATCAAGACCGAGCGGACAGGTTGGAAGGCGTCGATGGCTACACGCCGACCGTTCTGGTTTCCGCGGCAACCACCTCGCATTTCCCAGTGCCGACTCTGAGCAGCACCATCACGGTCATAGCTCCCACTCATCATCACAACAACAACACAACCGAGAGCTGGTCAGCGTTCCACCCGGATCGGCCGGTGGATCACGGTCCCTTCAGGGGGCCCCCTCCTCAGCAGCGAAAACGCTGCCGGGATTATGACGGTGAGAAATGCAAATGAAAGTGAATGTTGTGGACTTTACAGACACTAAACATGTGCAAACATGTTATGTCCTCCAGAAAAGGGCTTCTGCATGAGAGGAGACATGTGCCCCTTTGACCATGGAAGTGACCCAGTCGTAGTGGAGGATGTCAGTCTGCCCAATATGCTGCCCTTCCAACCTCCACCTATGCCTGGTGTGGACCCCCAACCGCCCCCAGGTCTTCCACCTCCACCTCTCATGAACCCGCCACCTGTGAATTTGGGGCCTCCTGTACCCCCACCAGGCGCCCTCCCACCAAGCCTGCCGCCGGTCGCCGGTAGGAATTCCGACTTGTTTTTGTAATTAGAGAATGTGTTGAGTGGAACTGAGCTACTGTTAGGCCTGGGCCCATAACACATTTTTCTTAATGCTATGTATAGATTATTGCCAATAAAATATATTATTGTTAACAATATTAATATACCACTGATGTAATGATATAAAATAATAATAATGCAAGTATACCCTTTCGAATGCAATAAACTTGTATTTTCCTATATACTGTATGTAAACTTAGAAATATCCAAGTTAAAACAAAATCAAAAATAAAATATAGTCACGGTTATCAATATTATCGCGGTATTGTTGAATATGCTCAAAAAGTACTTATACGCGCACTTAAATCTTTTAATCAAGTTGTATTTATTTTTTAGATGATTAGCAATTTAGCTGCAGCCTTTTCAGTATAAAGGGACATGGTCATGTTTCAGGTCAATACAAACTTTTCCCTGTATTTGTCAGGACCACCTCCTCCTCTTCCACCACTTCAACCATCAGGAATGGATGCACCCCCCAATTCCGTTACGAGTGCTGTTCCCACCATTGTCACTTCTGGAATGCGCTCTTCGGTGCCTCCAATGTCAGCACCACGTTTCCCCTCAGGTTAGTGTCACAGTCATTGTTACCTGGAGTACTGAACTTCCCCTCCCGGGCATTGCTGGAAATGTGTGGTTGTCAAAACACGTTATGTCAGTTTCACTTTTGGAAAGTAACTTTTTCAAACAAAGTAGATCAAATGACAAATGAACATTTGGCATGTAGACACCTTGTGATTACTAGTTTTATATTGTAGTGAATATTGCGAACATTGAGCAGTGAAGATGTCTTCCTCTTAACCAGACACCTATGAGACTGACGTGTATAATCCTGAGGCTCCCAGCATCACCATCAGCTCCAGGCCAATGTACCGCCATCGTGTCAATGCCCAGAGGCCCAACCTGATTGGTCTCACAATGGGGGATGTGGACCAGCCACAGAGAGGTAGGCCAAGTATCAGTCCCTTTATGAAGATGTCATCAGTGATATATCGTCTAATGATGTTTTTAATATTTTAAACGCATTAAAAAAATGCAGTAGCAATGCTTTTTTTGAGCATGTTCATTTCCAAACTCGGTTGTCTGTAGGGGTGTAACGATTGATCGATATAGCGATTTATATTCCTTAAATACGAGTAAATCAATCTCTGCTCTGCTAGTTGGCCTTCCAGAAAATATATACCGATCTAACATTGATTTAAAAGGTAATTAGTTGATTTTATCGATACTAGGAAAGAAAACATTGGCTTTAAGGACGACAGACGTTGTTTTTAGCACGTTTTAAATTAATAAAAACGTACAGGGGCGGTATAGCTCGGTTGGTAGAGCGGCCGTACCAGCAACTTGAGGGTTGCAGATTCGATCCCCGCTTCCGCCATCCTAGTCACTGTCGTTGTGTCCTTGGGCAAGACACTTTACCCACATGCTCCCAGTGCCACCCACACTGGTTTAAATGTAACTTAGATATTGGGTTTCACAATGTAAAGCGCTTTGAGTCACTTGAGAAAAAGCGCTATATAAATGTAATTCACTTCACTTACAACTCTACGAGAATCTGTCGCCTGTCTGTGACGTCATCACTAGGCGCCATCAGTCATCAAACCAAGTATGGTGGGTACCTGAAGAAAAGCAGGCAAATGAAAAAATGAATGATAAACCATTGTGATCCATTGTGTGGAAAACATGACAGACAGATGTTCTTAAAGGGTCGTACATTGGATATGTAAAATACAATGGTAACACGACAAGTCTCTTATGGTGAATAATCTGAATTTATTTAGTGCTTTACTATACCAAAGCGCTTTACATTGTACGTCACTTTCAGCCATTCACACACACACTTTCACTCACTGATGGCGGAAGATGCCATGCAAGGCAGCTAACCACGACCTATGGAGCAGGGGTGAAGTGTCTTGCCCAACGACACCACAGCCGTGACTATGATGGCGTAAGCTGGGTTCGAACCTGGAACCCTCAAGTAGCTGGCACAGCCACACTGCCATCTGCGCCACACCACCTATGACGCCATGGTACACACCCTGGTCGCCCGGGCAAAGCAGTGTTCATGAAGAAGCAGCACGAAACAGGAGATGGTTTCACTTTCTCTTTTGATAAAAATTAAAATGGGAGTTTGTTTATTAGGCGGGTCTGAGTGTTGGCGCAGGGATGTGAGTTGAATAGACGGAGTGAGACTACCAGTTCCTTTTGCTTTTATCTTTCAAAAGAGTGCTTTCAACGCCCCACACCTTGGACACGAGTAGTGGCAGGTCAAACCACTGTTCATTTAACCTGAAGAGATCTGGTTGCACTTATTTTTTTTTACATTAGCCAAAAAACAAACACAAAATATGTCAAGTTAAAGTCACACACACACTGGGTGTGGTGAAATTTGTCCTCTGCATTTGACCCATCCCCATGTTCACCCCTTGGGAGGTGAGGGGAGCAGTGAGCAGCAGCGTGCGCCGTGCTCAGGAATCATTTGGCGCTTTGACCCCCTATTTCAATGCTGAGTGCCAAGCAGGGAGGTAATGGGTCCGATTTTTTTGTAGTCTTTGGTATGACTCAGGGTTTGAACTCACGACCTACCAATCTCAGAGCGGACACTCTAACCACAAGGCCACTGAGCTGGCTGTAAAAGTAGCAGGCAAATCTACTGCTAAAATGTTGTTTTTTGTACTTTTATTGAAAATAACCTGAATGTTTATAATGTGAGCAGAAAATGTTTCCTTTTCTTACTTTGACCTAAAGTGTTGGTTGCACTTTATTCAAATAAGATGTGAATGCATTGGCCATTAATTGTTATTTACTTGTTTGTATCCATAATTAATTTATACATAATTCCCTTACAAGACATAACAGGAATATGGGAAACTTCACCTGCAGTTTATTTCCCACACAAGTTAATGAATCGATTTCCACTCACTGAAACGTTTCGGATCGTATCGTTCTAAAAATATTTATATACCTGTATATATCGGCCCTGAATTGTGTTGGCAACCACAAATATCGAATCGAATCCTTGTTAAAATGAATCGTTACACCCCTAGTTGTCTGGTTTTCCAAAAAAATATTGAGCTGTCTGAATGTGTCCTTGTCCAGAATTGACCTGCCAGTCTGTGTTCTTCTCCAGACAAGGTCCCAAACAACAGTATGAGGATAGTGATGGACTCTGGCCTAAGAAAGAGACCAGTTGGTCCACATGATGGAGGCACTGTGCACCAGAAACCTTGGTTTGACAAGTACGCACAAAGTGACCAGTAAATTATAATGAAGCATATCTTCGATTCAGCACAACTATGGATTTTATTTTTCTGTCAAAAGTATCCTCAATGAAGTCTTTTCTTTTTGCCAGGCCTAACTATAACAAGCCCAACCACCTGGGCTACTACAGGAGAGGCCCGTTCAACTCCCCCAACACAAAGCTGCTGGTTCGGCAAATTCCTCCCGAGCTCAACAACATCAGCAAGCTCAATGATCATTTCAGCAAGTTTGGAACCATCGTCAACCTTCAGGTGGGTCAGCTTTTAACGGTAAACATCCTACATTTCTTTATTTTATGCTGCGGTTTATCGGTCTACTTACTGGTCGGCGATGAGCACATCAACACGGACGTTTAAAAGTAATAGATCAAAACCACCTGACCCAGTTTTTCCATCTGAGGAAAAAACTGCACTTCAAGATGTTGAATATTTGTGAAGTGCATTTTTTTGCTAATTGAGAGAGTCCATTTTATTTTTGTTTACTAATTTAGGATTTTAAAAGTTCTTGACCTTCCAACTGTAATAGTTTAAAAAACAGGAATCAAAGTTACTTGCTTTTGAAAAGAATATTGTTATATTTTGATTACATTACTACTACTTAATTTGGGCTCAAAATAATACTGACAATAATATTGTTTATCGCCAAGAATTTGTGGGACAATTATGGATTTGTACCTGTATTTTTTTTGGTACTGGTTCCTAATTAGGTCGGTCCATGAAGACCGTGAAGATTCCAGAGTAATGATATTATCAGTATTTATTGTTCCAGCTGACTGACGTAATTATGACACGCTGCCTCATTCAGTTCAGCTGCCACTGGTACACATTAAAATCAGCTTTAGAATAATGACAAATAAGGAAGCAACACCACACAAAAGTTTGTATTGCAACAATATTTCCTCCTCAAAGTCACGTACGCTGTGTCAGTTTGAACACAGGAACACACTTCACTCACGACGAATTAATTAATCCACAGGCCAATATATATAATACACACTACACACACATGCATATTTTATTTATATAATACACACTACACACACATACTTATTTTATTTATATAATACACACTACACACAAATACATATTTTATTTATATAATACACACTCCACACACATACACATTTTATTTATATAATACACACTACACACACATTTTATTTATATAATACACACTCCACACACATTTTATTTATATAATACACACTACACACACATTTTATTTATATAATACACACTACACACATTTTATTTATATAATACACACTACACACACATTAATCAGTAGCACAACACTCAATTTGGCTTCTGGTCCTTCACTCAATTACGTCCATCTGCAACATAAACACAAATAACATTTCCTATTGTTACAAAATGCACACCCACTTAACATGCTAATTGATTGTATTGATTTATATGATATATCATGTGAATGTATGTTCTCTGCACATGCATGCCATTTATAAATATTATTTCCAGCTGAGTGTAATGAATGTAAACACAGTGATGGATGTGTGTGGTCTTTACAAGAAGAACTGCACTGCACACAGAAGATGACCTAACTGCACACATAGTTGACTTCTTTAAGACTTCCCTGTTCTGAGATGTTACTGTACATCACACTGGAGGTGGTATGGGTTAATTTGTGCTAAAATAAACGCTAATTAAAATGCATTTTTTTTCCCATCTTTATTGCCACAAATGACATTCGGTACCAATAAATACCGGTGTAGATAAGGAATACCGCTAAGGGTACCGTAACGATAAAACCTTAACGAGACAATACTGGGGAACCTCCATTTACAAACTTAATTGGTTCTTAAACATGGTTCATGAATAAAAGTTTGTATAGTGAAGCATAGTTCCCCCTAAGAAACAATGTACACATTAATAATTGGTTCTAGCCCGGACAAAAGTCCATATTTGACCTGTCTCCCCTCAAGATGGTCTCCTGCTGGCCCCACTATGGACTGGACTCTCACTATTATTTTAGATCCACTATGGACTGGACTCTCACTATTAGGTTAGATGCACTATGGACTGGACTCTCACTATTATGTTAGATCCACTATGGACTGGACTCTCACTATTATGTTAGATTCACTATGGACTGGACTCTCACAATATTATGTTAGATCCACTATGGACTGGACTCTCACACTATTATGTTAGATCAACTATAGACTGGACTCTCACACTATTATGTTAGATCCACTATGGACTGGACTCTCACATTATTATGTTAGATCCACTATGGACTGGACTCTCAAACTATTATATTATATCCACTATGGACTGGACTCTCACAATATTATGTTAGATCCACTATGAACTGGGCTCTCACAATATTATGTTAGATCCACTATGGACTGGACTCTCACTATTATGTTAGATTCACTATGGACTGGACTCTCACAATATTATGTTAGATCCACTATGGACTGGACTCTCACAATATTATGTTAAATCCACTATGGACTGGACTCTCACAATATTATGTTAGATCCACTATGGACTGGACTCTCACACTATTATATTAGATCCACTATGGACTGGACTCTCACAATATTATGTTAGATCCACTATGAACTGGGCTCTCACAATATTATGTTAGATCCACTACGGACTGGACTCTCACACTATTATGTTAGATCCACTATGGACTGGACTCTCACAATATTATGCTAGATCCACTATGGACTGGACTCTCACAATATTATGTTAGATCCACTATGGACTGGACTCTCACACTATTATGTTAGATCCACTATAGACTGGACTCTCACACTATTATGTTAGATCCACTATAGACTGGACTCTCACACTATTATGTTAGATCCACTATGGACTGGACTCTCACAATATTATGCTAGATCCACTATGGACTGGACTCTCACACTATTATGTTAGATCCACTATAGACTGGACTCTCACACTATTATGTTAGATCCACTATGGACTGGACTCTCACACTATTATGTTAGATCCACTATGGACTGGACTCTCACACTATTATGTTAGATCCACTATGGACTGGACTCTCACAATATTATGCTAGATCCACTCGACGTCCGTTGCACCGGTCGCCCAGTGGGGACGTCCCCACATCTGCGGTCCCCTCCAAGGTTTCTCATTGTCCCATTGGGTTGAGATTTTCCTTGCCCTGATATAGGATCTTAGATCGTTGTGCCTTGTGCAGCCCTTTGAGACACTTGTGATTTAGGGCTATATAAGTAAACATTGATTGATTGATTGATTGATGAATGGTGAATGGTGACCTGCACAATTCCCCCTGGCTAACTGCCATGTTTTGAATGAAAAAAATGTGTGATTTTAGGTGGCGTACCAAAACGACCCAGAAGGTGCGCTGATCCAGTTTGCATCCCCAGATGAGGCCAAGCGGGCCATCCAAAACACAGAGGCTGTCCTCAACAACCGCTTTATTCGGGTCCATTGGTTTCGTGAGAACGGAGGTGATGGCCACGGCCAGTCTTACCCACAGCAGGTGCAGCCCCTGCCAGTCACAGTAAGACTTGCATTCATACTCTCGCTCTACAATAAGTAGAAATCATAACCAATCTTTCTAATGCTCCTTATCCTTTGCATTCTTCACAAATTCATGTCACCTTTAGTACAGCAAGGTTGTCCCGATACAACTTTTTCACTTCTGATACCAATAATGGAGCCTTGAGTATTGGCTGATACCAATATTAATCCGATACGATATCAGCACAAATCATAGTATATGTATCTAGAGGCGTTAGCGAGTGAGAAAGTGCAAAGGACGACAAAATAAAAGTTCTTCTTCAGTCAGCTTGTTTAGTTGACTGTGTGTGTGTGTGTGTGTGTGTGTGTGTGTGTGTGTGTGTGTGTGTGTGTGTGTGTGTGTGTGTGTGTGTGTGTGTGTGTGTGTGTGTGTGTGTGTGTGTGTGTGTGTGTGTGTGGGGGGGGGGGGGGGGGTTGGTCACATGACAAGAAGCGGTCCTTTTTTTACCGTAAAATCTATGGTCTTTTTCTTACCGTAAAACATAGTTGTTTTTTTGTACTGTAAAATCTACATTCTTTTTTTTTTTACTGTAAAATTTATAGTCTTTTTTTGATTTTTTTTTAACCGTAAAATCCGAAGTCGTTTTTTGTTTAGTTTTTTACCATAAAATCTACAGTTCTTTTTTTTTTCACCGTAAAATCCGAAGTCGTTTTTTGTTTAGTTTTTTACCATAAAATCTACAGTTCTTTTTTTTTTTTACCAGAAAATCTAGTCGTTTTTTTTTTTTACCGTAAAATCTAAAGGTTTTTTTAAAGGTTTTTTTCTTGTAAAATCTATAGTCGTTTTTTGTTTTTTTTACTGTAAATTTTTTTTAACCAGTAGTCGTTTTTTTAATTAATTTTTTTACGTAAAATCAAAATGATCTCACAAACGATTAAACAGGCGGTATAGCTCGGTTGGTAGAGCGGCTGTGCCAGCAACTTGAGGGTTCCAGGTTCGATCCCCGCTTCCGCCATCCTAGTCCAGGGGTCGGCAACCCAAAATGTTGAAAGAGCCATATTGGAGCAAAAATACAAAAACAAATTTGTCTGGAGCCGCAACAAATTAAAAGCCATATTACATACAAATAGTGTGTCATGAGATATACATAGAATTGAGATGACTTAAAGGAAACTAAATGAGCTCAAATATAGCTACAAATGAGGCATAATGATGCAATATGTACATATAGCTAGCCTAAATAGCATGTTAGCATCGATTAGCTTGCAGTCATGCAGTGACCAAATATGTCTGATTAGCACTCCACACAAGTCAATAACATCAACAAAACTCACCTTTGTGCATTCACGCACAACGTTAAAAGTGTGGTGGACAAAATGAGACAGAAAAAGAAGTGGCATAAAACACGTCCTAGAAAGTCGGAGAAAGTTATACATGTAACAACTAAGGTGAGTTCAAGGACCGCCAAAATTAGTAGGACAAAACGACGCTTGCCAAATACTCGCATGTTTAATACAAACAGTGTGATTTATAACAATTAGGGAGGTTTGTGTCATGTTTGTCATCCTACAGAAACCATATTAAAACAATATTTTTTTTCCCCCTCATCTTTTTCCATTTTTCATACATTTTTTAAAAAGTTTCAGAGAGCCACTAGGGCGGCGCTAAAGAGCCGCATGCGGCTCTAGAGCCGCGGGTTGCCGACCCCTGTCCTAGTCTCTGCCGTTGTGTCCTTGGGCAAGACACTTTACTCACCTGCTCCCAGTGCCACCCACACTGCTTTAAATGTAACTTAGATATTGGGTTTCACTGTGTAAAGCGCTTTGAGTCACTAGAGAAAAGCGCTATATAAATATAATTCACTTCACTGCACTAAACACGCTGCAGGACTGCATGTATCACACATGATATCACACAAAAGTAAACACGCTGTGGGACTGCTTGTATCGCACATGATATCACACACAAGTAAACATGCCGCAGGACTGCTTGTATCGCACATGATATTACACACAAACACGCTGCAGGACTGTTTGTATCGCACATGGTATCACACACAAGTAAACACGCTGCAGGACTGTTTGTATCGCACATGGTATCACACACAAACACGTTGCAGGACTGCTTGTACCGCACATGATATCACACACGATTAAACACGCTGCAAGACTACTTGTATTGCACATGATATCACACACGATTAAACATGCTGCAGGACTACTTGTATCGCACATGATATCACACACGATTAAACACGCTGCAGGACTACTTGTATCGCACATGATATCACACACGATTAAACACGCTGCAAGACTACTTGTATCGCATATGATATCACACAAGTAAACACGCTGCAAGACTACTTGCATCGCACACGATATCACACACAAGTAAACACGCTGCAGGACTGCTTGTATCGCACATGATATCACACAAGTAAACATGCTGCAGGACTGCTTGTATCGCACATGATATCACACACAAGTAAACACGCTGCAGGACTGCTTGTATCGCACATGATATCACACAAGTAAACATGCTGCAGGACTGCTTGTATCTCACATGATATCACACACAAGTAAACACGCTGCAGGACTGCTTGTATCGTACATGATATCACACACAAGTAAACACGCTGCAGGACTGCTTGTACCGCACATGATATCACACACACGTAAACACGCTGCAGGACTGCTTGTATCGCACATGATATCACACAAGTAAACATGTTGCAGGACTGCATGTATCGCACATTATATCACACACAAATGAACACGCTGCAGGACTGCTTGTACCGCACATGATATCACACACACGTAAACATGCTGCAGGACTGCTTGTATCGCACATGATATCACACACAAGTAAACACGCTGCAGGACTGCTTGTATGGCACATGATATCACACAAGTAAACATGTTGCAGGACTGCATGTATCGCACATGATATCACACACAAGTAAACACGCTGCAGGACTGCTTGTACCGCACATGATATCATACACACGTAAACACTATGCAGGACTGCTTGTATCACACATGGTATCACACACGATTAAACACGCTGCAGGACTGCTTGATTCGCACATGATATCACACACAAGTAAACATGCTGCAGGACTGCTTGTATCGCACATGATATCACACAACATGCTGCAGGACTGCTTGTATCGCACATGATATCACACACAAGTAAACACGCTGCAGGACTGCTTGTATGGCACATGATATCACACAAGTAAACATGTTGCAGGACTGCATGTATCGCACATGATATCACACACAAGTAAACACGCTGCAGGACTGCTTGTACCGCACATGATATCATACACACGTAAACACTATGCAGGACTGCTTGATTCGCACATGATATCACACAATTTACATGCAATCTATCTGATACCGTTTTATTTATTTATTTATTTTGCTGATATCTGACCAATATCAACATCGGGTCGGGGCACCCCTAATGGCAGTAATACTGGAACAGTTTGTGCTGGCATGGCAGCCTTCAGAAGTTGTATTTTCTGCAGCTAATACTGAATGAAATCTTTTCAACATTCAGCAGCCCTCAGCAACATCGTTGAAACAGTCCGTCAAAGATCGCCTCGGGCCTCTTCTCACCGCAAACTCTGAGCCGTCCCAGGACTCCAACGTAGCCGCCCAGGTGTGTGTGGCCACTGCTTGTGGAAGTCTGCAGTAGATGTTTATACCTATTAACTTGCTACTCTCATACTGCTGCAGAATTCTGCCAAAGCATCAGTGAAGGAGCGTTTGGGTTTCTCCACCAAACCTGCTTCTCCGGTCGAGAAGGCAAGTCTTCTTCACGCAGCCATGTTCTCCTCCTACACGTTGTGTAAAGGTCTTGTGTCTACATTTTACACGGTTTCAGGTGTTTTCTACCTCTGCGGGCCTTTCCAAGACCGTATACAATCTTGCTGCCGTGAAAGCTGTCCAGAAAACCACAGAGGATGCCCTAAAGAAGAAGCAGGTGAGAGGAGAAATGTCAATAACATTAATGGAGGTTTCACTCAAAACCACCCGTATCAGCCTATTAGCTGCACTACTGGGATTATTCTGCTGCAAGCAAGTCCACTTGAAATGGAACCCTTTCCCACTGGGATCCATTTCATTTAGAGTTGCAGAAGTTTTAGTAGGTAGAAGTAGTTTTGGTTTTTTTAGGGCTGCAGCTATCATTCATTTTAGTAATCAAGCAAGTGAGAATGTAACTATAAACGTTATGAATGATAACTCCCAAAGGTTAGCATCACCATTTTAAATTGGAATAATGGAAAAAAACCTGATTGATACTGCGCTTTGTTAAACTCACGGACTGACTGGCGCCAGCTCGCTAGCGCAAATGCTAACATGAAAACAAGTGACATTAAGGTCATTCCCCATTAAGGTAGTACAAACCTCAATTTAAACTTATATGAACATGTCTGCGTAAATAAGATATTCAATTTTGTACATTGAACCTACAAGCTGTGCTCTCTTATGACAGAGTGATGGTTCTACACTCAAAAGTAATACGAGATGGCGGTGTTTTTACGGTGCGTTCAAGGACAGCTGAACAGAGTAGGACACAACGCCCGCTGGAAATAATTAATAATCTTAATATACCGTAATTTCCGGACTATAAGCCGCACCTGACTATAAGCCGCACCAGCTAAATTTAGGGGAAAATACAGATTGCTCCATATATAAGCCGCACCCGACTATAAGCCGCAGGGTTTTGATGTGTAATTAGCGTAGTATATAGAGGTTCCTGCTACCACGGAGGGGATTGTCGGGACAGAGATGACTGTTTGGGAACGCAAAGCGTCCCATTTATTAACAATAAATCTTTCAATCATTCAATCAAACTTTCACATCTTTGACATGGCGAACAATATTAATGCAGAGTACAAATAATACAACGGTGCAAAGTAATACAAAGTGCTCGCCTGTACGTTATCAAAATAACCAGCCTACCGGTATATGAAAAGTCAGTCTTTAATCATTGTGTCATCGTCTTCCTCCTGTGTACTAAAACCACCGAACTCCTCTTCGTCGGTGTCGGAGAAGAACAGGCCGTATATAAGCCGCACCGTTGTATAAGCCGCAGGGACCAGAACGAGGGGGAAAAGTAGCGGCTTATAGTCCGGAAATTACAGTACTTTATTTGTTAGGCACTTTTCATTTAAATACATCTTAAATTGCTATAGTCAAAAGCAATATTTAAAACAATGAAAGCATTAAAACAGTTAAAATACTAAGTAACTAAACACTATCAGTGAAACATAAACACAAAACATGCAAAATAATGGCTTTTCTAACAATGTGTCTGTTCAATTTATATATTTATATAAAAAAAAAATCTTGGTTAAAATATTTCAGTGTGTGTATAAGTATTTTCTGAGCACACAGAAATATTTTGTAAATGTTTGTTTACATACCTTAAGTGTTTCCAAACGGTGTCTGTAACATTGCAGTAAAACGGCTGATCAAACAAGGTAAAAGTCATGGTCATGGACCCACTAGCTGCGGAAGCTAGCTCTCCAATCAGCTAAATTGACTCAATAACTCAACGGTGACGTTTTGGCGAATTTACAAAATTGAAACAATACAAAAAGAATGCTGCTGTAAGTTAATAATTCTAACAGACACTTGTGAACGTGTTAGCATATTAGCTAAGGCTAATGACGCTATCGTCAGCACGTTACGATGGCACGCACAAATATGCATGAAAACACTCCTACAGACATCACACATGAGACGGTGTAGTAAGAAATAGTTGTTTTAGTTATATTGTAAAGCTTATAAACGTTGCTTTGAGTGATAAATGAAGAATCCATATGAGTAGAAACGCTATGGACAACTGAAGACAGAACAGCACTAACGGCTCAAAGCTTTAAACAGCAGGAAGCGTTCACTCAGCCGCACCTGCACTGAGCAAACCCGTCCAAAAGAGGGTGTCACGGCACAAACAATAACACACGATTTCAGTGTCTTTGCATGTGTTTTAATGAAAACTATTTGCGATATGTCCGTCAGCGCAGAAATATCCATGAATTAGCCGCACCGTTTTATAAGCCGCAGAATTCAAAGCGTAGGAAAAAAGTAGCGCCTTATATTCTGGAATTTACGGTAAATATCAATTATTGCACCAATTATATTATAATTATTTTTTTTGTCAATATAAAAATAAATATTGAAATATCTGCTTGACATACGATTTCAAAGCAAGATAGCCATCAAATTATACATGTAAAAATGACAATAGATTTTATTGTAAAATAAATAAATTGTCTCCCATCTTCTCATGTTTGAAGAGAAAAGTGGAAGATTAAAAGAATGTTTATTTTCCCAGGCTCAGAAAGAACTGCTTGTTCCTTTTCGCAGCATATTATTGTTTGTTTTTTTTCCGGTAAAATTCTGTCGACTGAGCCACTAGTTTTTACCGTAAAATCAACGATTGTTGTTTTAATTGTGTAAATTTGCAATATCTCCGTCAGCGTGGAAATATCCATGAATTAGCCGCACCGTTTTATAAGCCGCAGAATTCAAAGCGTAGGAAAAAAGTAGCGCCTTATAATCTGGAATTTACAGTAAATATCAATTATTGCACCAATTATAATATTCTTTTTCAAACTATTTTTTTTGTCAGTATAAAAATAAATATTTAAATATCTGCTTGACATATGATTTCAAAGCAAGATAGCCATCAAATTATACATGTAAAAATGACAATAGATTTTATTGTAAAATAAATAAATTGTCTCCCATCTTCTCATGTCTGAAGAAAAAAGTGGAAGATTAAGAGAATGTTTATTTTCCCAGGCTCAGAAAGAACTGCTTGTTCCTTTTCGCAGCATATTACTGTTTGTTTTTTTCCGGTAAAATTTTGTCGACTGAGCCACACTAGTTTTTACCGTAAAATCAACGATTGTTGTTTTTATTGTGAAAATTGAAAAAAGGTACCACATTATTTTTAGGTGATAAACTGGCAGCTCAGTTGCCAGAATTTCACCATAAAGTTTTTTCTATTTAGTGTAAATTCTGGTGACTGAGTACTATAATATTCACAGATTAATTTTTTTCAGTCCCTGGAAAAAAATATTGGGTTTGTATCAGCAACAAGGGTATTTGATAATTTGCTTTATTTCATTTGACAGGAAGCCCTAAGGTTACAGCAAGATGTAAGGAAGAAGAAGCAGGAAATACTGGAGAAGCACATTGAAACACAGAAGGTAAGAAGTAGTGATTCAACGATAAAGAACTTAAAAGGCATATTGTTTTAGCTTCACGTCAGGAGTGCACTGATAGTTTTTCAACATTCAGTTTGATTGCGCAATGTTGTCTCCGTACCGTCGGGCGTTGCCCCCTGAATGTGGCCACTTGTTGTCCGCAGCTCCTCATCTCCAAACTGGAGAAGAACAAAGCGATGAAAGCCGAGGATAAAGCCAAGATCATGCAAACCTTGGGCACCCTGACCAAGAGCATCACCAAGCTCCAAGAAGAGATAAAAGGCATCTCGAGCAGCCGCAACCTTCTGCATGCAGCCAAGAGCAAGGCCCAAGTAATCCTGTTACTCGCTGCTTGTGGGATTTGTAGCATAGAGATGACTTTGTCGCCCGTCTTCTCATGTTTGAAGAGCAAAAGTGGAAGATAAGAGAATGTTTATTTTCCCAGGCTCAGAAAGAACTGCTTGATGCAGAGCTGGACCTCCACAAGAAGACTCAAGCTGGGGAGGACACAGCTTTGTTGAAGCTCAAGTATACCCAGCTGCAAATCGAGGTATTCATCATCAACTCTCACCACTAGGGGGCACTCGTGCGCCATTTTGGACGACTCATGTTTTTGGTGCTTCCACACAGGCGGCTAAAAGGGGACTCCTGGCACGGGGCCGGGGCCGGGGCCGAGGGGCGCCAGCTCGCGGCCGCGGCGCTCCAAGGGCCCGGGGACGGGGGAGCAGAGGGCGGGGACGAGGCGTCTCACTGCACGCAGTCGTGGACCATCGACCGCGAGCTCTTCAGATCTCTGGTTTCACTGAGCTCGAGCGAGTAGATCTGCTGCCACACTTTGCTGTAAGTCTGCTTATTCTGCCATTGTTTGGACACAACTGTATGATGGTCACATGTGACAGATCCACCAATTGGATTTTTTTAAGGCCGATATTTGGAGCCTATTATTCATTTGCAGTAGAAGTTATTTCAGTCCACTTTTTATGTTACAGCCTTTTTCCAAAATGGAATAAATTCACTTTTGTCCTCAAAATTTCACACACAATATCCCATAATTACGGAGCCCCTAAAGGGACATGGGAATTATTATTTTTTTAGACATGTATCTCGTGAGCACGAGAAAGTATCTCGTGGCCACGAGAAACTTTTTATAAAAAAAAATAAAATAAAAAAAAATTTATTTATTTATTTTTTTTATAAAAAGTTTCTCGTGGCCGCGAGAAAGCATTGGATGTGTGCGCATGGTTTGAGGTGTGTGTTAAAATGGCAGTTAAGGAGTTAATTTGGCTGTATTTCCAACTAGGACTTTCCCCCATGTGTGTTGTGGCAAAATGTGAATGCTTGATTAGTAGGTGTGAGACAAACACTTTATCTTCCTGGTTATTGTAACGCTACGTGTTTGACATTATTTAAGACTTTATCATGCCCGGGAAAGGACAGTATTCCTCTTCTGTGGCTGTGGAGGGTGGGCGTGGCTTGCGGACCTGCTGCGAAGCGGGGTGTGCCAGTTAGTCCGATGTTGATGTGATAAAACTTCTTTCTTGTTTGGAAGATACACACACAATTGTAATTGTTATTTCTTCCTGCACATAATAAATATGTACAACGTGTTTGGATGTATTCGAAGATGTAAAATTGTCATTAAATGTAATATTGCATATAGATAAGATGTGTCAAAATATTACTAGAAATACAATTTTGGCAGCAACAAAGTGACCATTTGGGTAGATATTTGCTCTAAAAAGGGTATTTCAACAAGTAAACAGTACAGTAGGTACTTGATGTTGATATGTAATGCACATAAGGGTATTCTAGTCAGATGCGCGTGTGTAAACATGCGATGTGTAAATATCAAAATATTACGTCGCATCACTTTTTGTCAGGCAATATTATATTTAATGACAATTTTACATAAATGAATACATCCAAACACGTTGTACATATTTATTATGTGCAGGAAGAAATAACAATTACAATTGTGTGTGTATCTTCCAAACAAGAAAGAAGTTTTATCACATCAACATCGGACTAACTGGCACACCCCGCTTCGCAGCAGGTCCGCAAGCCACGCCCACCCCCCACAGCCACAGAAGAGGAATACTGTCCTTTCCCGGGCATGATAAAGTCTTAAATAATGTCAAACACGTAGCGTTACAATAAACAGGAAGATAAAGTGTTTGTCTCACACCTACTAATCAAGCATTCACATTTTGCCACAACACACATGGGGGAAAGTCCTAGTTGGAAATACAGCCAAATTAACTCCTAAACTGCCATTTTAACACACACCTCAAACCATGCGCACACATCCAATGCTTTCTCGTGTCCACGAGAAACTTTTTATTAAAAAAAATATATATATATATATTTTTTTTCTTTTATAAAAAGTTTCTCGTGCGCAGGACAACGTTTTTTGTTAGCACGAGATACATGTCTAAAAAAAAAAAATTCCCATGTCCCTTAGGGGCTCCGTACATAATGACAACGTGGACTTTTTTTTTTTAATTTGTAAAAATGTATTGAAAAAAAAAAAATTACGTGTACGTTACAGTTTTTACAGCCTTTGCTTGATACTTTGTTGATGCACCTTTGGCAGCCATTCCAGCCCCAAGTCTTTTTGAATAGGATGACACAAGCTCGGCACACCTATCTTTGGGCAGTTTCTCTCATTCCCCTTTGCAGCGCCTGTTGAGCTCCATCAGGTTGGATGGGAAGTGTTGGTTTTCATCCAGGATGTCTCTGTCCTGAGGCTGTAATGCTGCCAAGGGTGCACCAACAAAGTATCAAGCAAAGGCTTTCAATACGTCCGTTTTTTCCATTTTAATACATCTGCAAATTAAAAAAGTAAACTTTTCACATTGTTATTAAAAAAAATGTTTTCTCAAAAAAAAAAAAAAGGCAGCTATCAACAATATACGTCATAATGCCAAGTATCGGCACCGATACTCTATCAAACTCCAGAATGTACACATTTTTAATCGGGTAAAAAGCTTTGGTTATTTACATTTTTTGTGCAAATTATTGCTTCCAGGTCTGATTGTGGTGAATTAATTTATCTTAAGTAGTATTGTTATTAATAAATAAAATAGCTCCAACTATCAACATATGTGACCCGTGCTGGCAAAATGAGTCAGAATACGCACAGGCTAATTTTAAGTGAAAAAAATGTATCTTGGTTGAAATTGAGATTTTCACAAAAATGAGTCCATAAAGCCACAATCTAGCGATCCCAATCATCGAAATAGCAAGAAAACATCTTAAATCACCTAGGGCTGCAACAACTAATCGATTATAAAAATAGTTGCCGATGAATTTAGTCATCGATTCGTTGGATCTATGCTATGCGCATGTGCAGAGGCTTTTTTTTATTTTTATTTATTATTATTATTATTATTATTATAATTTTTTTTTTAAATAAACCTTTATTTATAAACTGCAACATGTACAAACAGCTGAGAAACAATAATCAAAATAAGTATGGTGCCAGTATGCTGGGTTTTTTCAATAAAATACTGGAAAGGACAGAAATGTAGTTGGTCTCTTTTATCCGATTATTAATTGATTAATCGAAGTAATAATCGACAGATTAATCGATTATCAAATTAATCGTTAGTTGCAGCCCTAAAATCACCTTTATTTGAAGATTTTGTACGAGGTATGTCTTCAGAAATTAGTCCTTTGTGTTAAAATTCCTTGAGAAAATCAAGGGTTTTCAACGCTCACTCGCGGCAATAAGGGGGAATCCCCCTAGCCATATTTGCTATCATTGTGACGCCAAGTTTACCTACTTTCTAAAAATGAGCATGGAATTCCCGATGACGCCATTCTGAACCAATAGAATTCGAGTTTTTAAACCTGTCCCGACGTAAACAAATCCGGCTTGTTGCTAACCGGTCGCTGTGAGGCGTACCCTCATTGGTTGAATCACCCCGTGCGGTGCGTTGTGGTATCAAAACAACACACAGTAATTCGAGCGAAATATTTGGTGAAAAAAGGTGATTTTCGAAAATGTAAATATTATTTTTGTGGATAAGTTAGACTGTTTTACATTCCGTAATGGATTTAGAAGGTGGAGAGGGTACAAAGGCGGTTGCAAGTGCGCTAAATTCACTGCAGTCGGCGAATCTTCTTAGTGCTGCTGGTCAGGAATATTACGGACAGCTGATCGATGATTATTTTGGTGGTCAGGACCCTGTAAGTAGCGATAATGACTCAGAAATTGATGAAAGTTACTCTGAGGCGGCTTCTCCTCTCCTAGACAATCTCAACGATTACGACGACGTTTTGCATATCCTTTGACTTTAATTGTACCAATTTTGGTGTTGCTACAAGGACTTTTAAGGTATGGTTGCTATGGAGTTTTGTTTTGGAACATTCTGTTCTGGAACAGTAAACTTTAAGCTGTTTTTTCTCAAAACGGACCCTCACACTTGGTCGACTTCAATCGGATGTAACTCGGTCATTTTCTGTCCGATTCCAACAAACCATATACCGTAATTTCCGGACTATAAGCCGCACCTGACTATAAGTCGCACCAGCTAAATTTAGGGGAAAATACAGATTGCTCCATATATAAGCCGCACCCGACTATAAGCCGCAGGGTTTTGATGTGTAATTACTGTAGTATATAGGGGTTCCTGCTACCACGGAGGGGATTGTCGGGACAGAGATGACTGTTTGGGAACGCAAAGCGTCCCATTTATTAACTATAAATCTTTCAATCATTCAATCAAACTTTCACATCTTTGACATGGCGAACAGCATTCGTGCAGAGTACAAATAATACAACGGTGCAAAGTAATACAAAGTGCTCGCCTGTACGTTATCACAATAACCAGCCTACGGTATATGAAAAGTCAGTCTTTAATCATTGTGTCATCGTCTTCCTCCTGCGTACTAAAACCACCGAAATCCTCTTCGTCGGTGTCGGAGAAGAACAGGCCGCAAATAAGCCGCACCCTTGTATAAGCCGCAGGGACCAGAACGAGGGGGAAAAGTAGCGGCTTATAGTCCGGAAATTACGGTATCATTTTGAAGGTCTTTAGATGGAGAATGTGTAAATAACAATAACTCAGTTTTTAAAATGTCCTCATTGTGACTCATTTTGCCAGCCCAGGTCACATATTTTATTTATTAAAATAAAATATCTCCAACTATAGACATATTTTATTTATTAAAAACAATACTACTTAAGGGAAATTAATTCACCACAATCAGACCTGGAACCAATAATTTGCACAAAAAATGTAAATAACCATAACTTTTTACCCGATTAAAAATGTGTACATTCTTCAACTTACCCGTGTGGTTTTAGCACATGGAAGCCCAGTTCAAATTTAGAGAAATTACTCAGGATGGGATTAAGTATTTCCAGGTAGTGGTCGTGTTGTGGTGACCGGGTGATGCTTGGAGGATATATTGTGTGAAACAAGTGTAAAGGTGACTATACGGCTGATATTTCGTGTTTAGAGTGCTCTAATTATGTAAAAAAACAACTAAATGGAGCGTACACTTTTTAATGCTCTACTGATAAAAGTAATACGTTGACTAATAATTTTTTTAAGTGGAAAATCGTTAGCCAATTAGCCATGATAAACGAGGGACGACTGTATCAGGCATGTGATTTTTAATAATAATTTTTATAATCTCGGGGGGAAAAAAAAAAATCTCCCGTTTTTTCGTTTTTTTTTCCGACCCTAAATCAAGATTCGAGACGTAGTTTATATTACGCCGTAGTTGATTGGTCGATATGTTCCTTGTGACCAATCAGGACATCTGTTATGAATGATGACGTTAATAACGTCATCGTTCATAATGGTTACTACGGCCATTTTCCATATGTAAACAATGTCGGTTCTCGAGAGAAAGGACGCTTTACGAGTAAAGGAAATTGATAAACATGTCAAAAATAAGTTCCGATGGGACTGGATGGAAAGGGAAATCACTGATACTGTTGGGAAGAAGAAAGTTACGACTTTGTTCGGTGATTTTATTCGGAAAATCGATCGTCTCGGAAAGGTTTTGTGCACGTGGTGTCATGATAATATTGACTATGGATCACGAGGTTTCAAGGCTTTGGAAGTACATGCGAAACGCCAAAAACATATGAAACAACTTGAAGCAAGGAAAACAAACTTTTCACTAGCTGGTACTTTTGGATGTCAACCGAAAGTGAGCAAACCTTACGGACTTCATCCTTTGTTTACATCGACAACTGCCGTAGACATGGAGAGGAAAGATCCACCCACTTCACTTGCAGACAGGGTTGTTAATAATGAGGTAAGCTAAAAAATATTTGCTTGCGAAATACGCATGTTTGTTTTAAATATTAACCAATTATTGCTTTGCGAAATATAAATGGGTTTTTCTAAAAATAAAAAGCCACGTGAAAATATATTATGAAATGACAGAAATTCAAAGAGTCGCATTATTGATTCCAGTTAACAATTTATTTGAAATAAATTTGCATGTAATACTATTTTGTAATATTATGTTCTTTTGTAGTCTGTTGAAACTATTGTCAGTGGTGTAACAATCTTGAAGGTAAATATTTTCACACTTGTTTCATGCAATATGTCAGTGTCCTCACATTATTATTATTTCCTATTTTCAAATATGAGTAAACAATACTAAACATGTTTAATTATTTTCATAAATGTATATCCTATTTTGGCAAAAAGAATGAAATGTTTACATTACATGAACTGAAGTAATGTGGTAATACTGTAAATAAACTGTAGATAATAGCACTGATCAATGTGACACCTGTGGATGTGAAATGAACACAAGATGTAAATATTAGTGACTAAATACTGTTGGGACTGAACCATATACATTGATTCATTAGGATCATTGGGTTATGTATGTTCTATTAATGATGTTTTCATGTCTTTAAACACTAAAATATTTTCTTCAAATGGTGCTGTCTTTGTTAATTTTAGCATGTTAAATTGGTGAAAAACCAGGAGCCTTCGTCCCCCAAACCCCCGGAAATGTTTTCAGTCTTATTCATTGTGGTCAAATCACATGCCTGCTGTATGTGTAATATATTTGTTTCATAGTACTTCTGTAGGTAATTGCAGTAACAGGTGGTGTTTAACTGGTTCTTTGATTATTTACACATGATTTATATTTATGAAATGACATACTGTATGTTCCATGTTGACCATTTTGAAGCAATTTGGAGAAATCGAGGACTGCCAGATCGATGACAACGGCCTGTCAGCAATCATCACCTACAGGACGAGAGCCGAGGCAGAGCAGGTGAGCTGCCTGCTAACAATAAATATACATATATTCGTCAACATACATTTCTATCCATATTTTCGCACCTGCAGGCAGCCCTTCATGGCCCCAAGTTGAACTCCCACAATTTACAGCTGGCCTGGCACAAACCTGCCATCACGCTGAGTGCTGCGGATGCTAACGAGGCCGAAGCAGAGGAGGATGAGGTTGGTGCCAATTCATGTTTCCAAGGGGGTACAGAAGAAAAAAGTTATTAGGGGAGTCCTGATCAGCGTTCTTAATACCAGCGTATTACTTTTACTAGTAACGAGCAATCTAATTACTTTTACTTCCGTCACAACGCCGTGAGCGATGGCGCGATGTAACGTGGCACGCTACTTTTGATGTGGTTCTATGTCAACAA
The DNA here is from genome assembly GCF_033978785.1 of Entelurus aequoreus. Lineage (NCBI taxonomy): Eukaryota > Metazoa > Chordata > Actinopteri > Syngnathiformes > Syngnathidae > Entelurus > Entelurus aequoreus. Next base: position 92,741,985 of record NC_084732.1, read on the forward strand.
TGCAGCGTCCTAAATGCAGGAAATATTATTATTATTATTATTATTACACAATATAATGAACAACAAATCACTGATTGAAGTGACAAACTTGCCATCCAAACAATACCTTGTTTGTTGACAAGAAGATATGACAGCACATTCAATCTCTTTATTGAGCGGAGGTAACACAATCCGCTCAAAAGATTCAAAAGAGCTGGCGTCAGAGCCTACACAGTGCTAACTGCTAAAGCTAAGGAACACAGCTCTGTTGAAACCCTCGATGACGTCACACGTCACTAGGCAACAGGCCCCGCCTTTTAAAAGCACAGACTTTGTAGACTGTGATCTCATGAAAACTCTCTCAAATGTATATGCCGTCTAGTCGAAGTTCTGCACACAAGTAAACACACTGCAGGATTGCTTATATCGCACTTGATATAACACAGAGGTAAACATGCTGCAGGACTGCTTGTATCGCACATGATATCACACGCAAGTAAACACGCTGCAGGATTGCTTATATCGCACTTGATATGACACATAGGTAAACATGCTGCAGGACTGCTCGTATCGCACACGATATCACACGCAAGTAAACACGTTACAGGACTGCTTGTATCCACATGATATCACACACAAGTAAACAGGCTACAGGACTGCATGTATCGCACCTGATATCACACACAAGTAAACAGGCTACAGGACTGCATGTATCGCACATGATATCACGCACAAGTAAATGCGCTGCAGGACTGCTTGTATCTCACATGATATCACACACAAGTAAACAGGCTACAAGACTGCTTGTATCGCACATGATATCACACGCAAGTAAACACGTTACAGGACTGCTTGTATCGCACATGATATCACACACAAGTAAACACCTACAGGACTGCTTGTACCACACATGATATCACACACAAGTAAACACCTACAGGACTGCTTGTATTGCACATGAGATCACACACAAGTAAACAGGCTGCAGGACTGCATGTATCGCACATGATATCACACACAAGTAAACATGCTACACTGTAGGACTGCTTGTATCACACATGATATGACACACAAGTAAACAGGCTACAGGACTGCTTGTATCGCACATGATATCACACACAAGTAAACATGCTACACTGTAGGACTGCATCACACGACTGATACTTGCAGCATCAGAGAAGTGTCAGTGTAATGCTTGTAGTTCCTACATTGACCTCCAGAGGGAAGCATTGCACCAGACGTTGATGATATCGTGTCAGTCTGCTAGAAAGAAGTGAGAGTAATCCTTCAATGAAGTGTCGTCTGCCTGCAGTATCCTGAAGAATCCCTGAGTGACGACGCCTTGCTGCAGGACGACGACGAGGAGGAGGACGACAACGAGCCTCGCTCCTGGCGCAGATGAACATCTCCTGCACTTTTATTTATTCCACTGCCTCTTCATTCATCCACGGCCAACAAACTTTGATTTTAATATCTTTTCCACAGGCAACCTTTTTTTTTTTTTTTTTTATGCTCTTAATGTCGATTTTTTTTCCCTCCCCCGGGATCATTTTTGATCATAGAAGTGGTAGTTTGTCCGTTTGTTTACCTTTGAACTCAAGCTTTTTGTGGAGTAGTACTACAGTATTGATCATATGTAAATATTTTATGTCTGCTTTGAAATAATTTGTACGAAAGCTTAGTTTCTCAGTTATTTGGCTTCAACTTTGAATTGTAAAAAAAAAAAAAAAAAACCCAAAAAATAAAGAATTGAAATGGTCAGGAGACACTGCCAGGAAAAGGGTGGAAAAGAGAAAAAAGTATGGCAGTGAAAAGATTCCCCCTTTAAAAAGTTGCAAATGACCATTTCAAAAAAACAAAAAAAAAAACATGTTCACCTAAAGAGCAAATTTCCTCAACAATTCCTCCTTGTTGTCTCCGTAAGGTAATAATAATATTTGTAATGTCTGAATCTACACTGAAGGTAAGATGTCAGATATATGCAACATTTTCACAGAAAACATAATTTTAACATTCATTCAATTAACTTTGTTCTTGTTTTTTGCAGGTGCTGCTCATCTTCTGAAGAAACTACCGGTATTCTTATTGTTGTTACGCACTGTCAATAGAATGTCATAAATGCACTTTTGTACAATTAATTCTCGGTTTGATTATTTAATGAACACAAGGACATTGAAGTCCTTTCATTAATCGAGGAAATATTTAAAATCCAGAAACAAAAATAAATATATTTTGATCAAATAATGTCCAATAACACACTTGAGATGGTTTTTAAATTTTGATTCGTTGTAGAAGTTTTACTGACACACAAAAACTGTTTTATTGAACATAAATATTACCAGTGAAACATGAAGAAATAACCAGTAAAATGTAACTTATACGAAAATAAATATACACAAGAAACTCAAACTGTCAACACAACACTTCCTTGTTTTCCACCAATCACATGTCTCACATCCTGTCATGCTGAAGGTGCCTTCAAGGACCATCGGAATTGTAGAAAAATCCCATTCACTGATCTATAAGTGTCCCTCCGAACGTAACCCAGTCTGTTAAAAATGTATTTTATATATATATATATATATATATACATATATATATATATATATATATATATATATATATATATATATATATATATATATATATATATATATATATATATATATGTATATATATATATATATATATATATATTATACATATAAAATGTATATATATACAAATATATATTTATATACATACATACATATATGTACAAACCCCGTTTCCATATGAGTTGGGAAATGGTGTTAGATGTAAATATAAACGGAATACAATGATTTGCAAATAATTTTCAAGCCATATTCAGTTGAATATGCTACAAAGACAACATATTTGATGTTCAAACTCATAAACATTTTTTTTTTGTGCAAATAATCATTAACTTTAGAATTTGATGCCAGCAACACATGACAAAGAAGTTGGGAAAGGTGGCAAAAAAGACTGATAAAGTTGAGGAATGCTCATCAAACACTTATTTGGAACATCCCACAGGTGTGCAGGCTAATTGGGAACAGGTGGGTGCCATGATTGGGTATAAAAGTAGATTCCATGAAATGCTCAGTCATTCACAAACAAGGATGGGGTGAGGGTCACCACTTTGTCAACAAATGCCTGAGCAAATTGTTGAACAGTTTAAGAAAAACCTTTCTCAAGCAGCTATTGCAAGGAATTTAGGGATTTCACCATCTACGCTCCGTAATATCAAAGGGTTCAGAGAATGTGGAGAAATCACTGCATGTAAGCAGCTAAACCCGTGACCTTCCATCCCTCAGGCTGTACTGCATCAACAAGCCACATCCGTGTGTAAAGGATATCACCACATGGGCTCAGGAACACTTCAGAAACCCACTGTCAGTAACTACAGTCGGTCGCTACATTTGTAAGTGCAAGTTAAAACTCTCCTATGCAAGGCGAAAACCGTTTATCAACAACACCCAGAAACGCCGTCGGCTTCGCTGGGCCCGAGCTCATCTAAGATGGACTGATACAAAGTGGAAAAGTGTTCTGTGGTCTGACGAGTCCACATTTCAAATTGTTTTTGGAAACTGTGGACGTCGTGTCCTCCGGACCAAAGAGGAAAAGAACCATCCGGATTGTTCTAGGCGCAAAGTGTAAAAGGCAGCATGTGTGATGGTATGGGGGTGTATTAGTGGCCAAGACATGAGTAACTTACACATCTGTGAAGGCACCATTAATGCTGAAAGGTACATACAGCTTTTGGAGCAACATATGTTGCCATCCAAGCAATGTTACCATGGACGCCCCTGCTTATTTCAGCAAGACAATGCCAAGCCACGTGTTACATCAACGTGGCTTCATAGTAAAAGAGTGCGGGTACTAGACTGGCCTGCCTGTAGTCCAGACCTGTCTCCCATTGAAAATGTGTGAAGGCTAAAATAGTACAAGGGAGACCCCCGGACTGTTGAACAACTCAAGCTGTACATCAAGCAAGAATGGGAAAGAATTCCACTTCAAAAATGTGTCTCCTCACTTCCCAAACCTTTACTGAGTGTTGTTAAAAGGAAAGGCCATGTAACACAGTGGTGAACATGCCCTTTCCCAACTACTTTGGCACGTGTTGCAGCCGTGAAATTCTAAGTTAATTATTATTTGCAAAAAAAAAAAAAAAGTTTATGAGTTTGAACATCAAATATGTTGTCTTTGTAGCATATTCAACTGAATATGGCTTGAAAAGGATTTGCAAATCATTGTATTCCGTTTATATTTACATCCAACACCATTTCCCAACTCATATGGAAACGGGGTTTGTATATATATATATATATATATATATATATATATATATATATATATATATATATATATATATATATATATATATATATATATATATATATATATATATATGTGTGTGTGTGTATATATGTATTTATATACATATATGTATACATATATATGTATATATGTATGTGTATATATTTATATATATATGTATATACGTGTATATATATATTTGATTTTTAAAAATATAGATATTTTTTTAGAACATAAAAAAATATCAGAAAATAAAACGTCTTTGTACTTTGTTTTTTTTTTTATTTAATTTTCATTTCAGAGCACAAAAGGTCAGGATGAGACCCTCAGTGCAAAGTGTGTGTGTGTGTGTGTGTGTGTGTGTGTGTGTGTGTGTGTGTGTGTGTGTGTGTGTGTGTGTGTGTGTGTGTGTGTGTGTGTGTGTGTGTGTGTATAAAAGAGTGTTTATGTCCATTTAGTGTTGAGCTTTTTCAAGTAAGAATATTGTTTAATAACAAATATTTATTAATTTTTAATAACAAACACATTTTCCAGTCACATGTCGGCTGTACATTTTAATAACTTATTTCAGATATCAAAACAAAACCTTTTACTTGCGATCAATTACGAGTTAACTATGGACACGATGCGATTAATCACGATTAATCGCAATGAAACATTTTATAGGTTTGACAGCTGTTATAAAAACATGACATAAATGACAGCCATCCTTTAGTTTTATTGACTATTTCCCAAAGTACACGTCAGCGGACTTCAGCTGAGAAGCGAGCACACGCTGGACTGGACTGGACTGGACTGGTCCATGGCCGGAAACACATTTTATAAATACAATTTCATAGCAGAATTATTATATAAGAAACTTTAGAGACTCCCTGAAACCACAACCAGAGTTCATTGGCAGGTCACATGCTTTTATTTTGGTCTTTGCCGTCTTCTGATGGTCATATTTGAGGCCTGTGCTGACTTTGGTGTGTGTGTGTGTGTGTGTGTGTGTGTGTGTGTGTGTGTGTGTGTGTGTGTGTGTGTGTGTGAGCCCCCGCAGAGACTCCCCTTGCAGTCCAAGCTCCCACAATTCCTCAGCTCTGGCTAAGCGAGGACAAATAAGCCAATCAGCATGAAGTGTTCCAAGGACCCCCTGCGTGTCTGTCCGCCTAATTGTGATTTATTTCTATCATATCATCGTGACTTATTAGTCACATTTAATTGTGACTAACAAGTCACATATAATTGTGACTTATTAGTCACGCGTAATTGTGACATATTTCTGACACGCCTGCTTTGCTCTCGCGCTATTTTCAAAATAGTGTGAGAGCAAAGCGAAAGAAAATGATATTTTCTCTCCTCATCTATTCAACTTTCTCATCTACTCCTAAGTGTGTGTGTGTGTTATTATATTCATCACTTCCATCATTATGATCATTATCATTTTAATTATTACTGTAATAATCATCATAATTATAATTGTTGCATTTCGATACCATCATTATAATTTTTTCATCAATATCATTATTATTAATATTATTGTTATGATTATTGCCATGACCTTTATTATAATAATTGTGATCATATTTATTTACTATTGTTATTGTTATTATCAATATTATAGTAATTGTTATTATCATTATATTTTTAAATTATTAATATAACTATTATCATATCATTATTATTATTATTATTATTGTTAGTAATATTATTTTTTTCATGATCAATATTATAATTGTGATCATATTTATCACCATTATTACTATTATTATTGTTAGTATCCTTATTATAGTAATTATTGTTGTCATCATATTTTTTAATTACTATAACTATGATCAATCATTATAAATGTTATTATTATTATTATTATAATTGTGAACATATTTAATTGTATTATTATTTTAATATCACTACTATAGTAATTATTATTATCATTATAATTAATAATTTCAATATTATTTTTATTGGTATCATTGTTATTTTGTAAAGGAAAAGTTGGGCCCTGAGTTTGAAGTATTATTATTAATATATTT
>NC_084732.1:92752623-92755123 GCF_033978785.1 Entelurus aequoreus
CTTGTCTGATTAATTACCGAAAATATGGCAATAATCCCGTATATATGAAGATGAATCACGCAATTTAATTTGCTCTTTTACTTTCAATCTGTTCTAACTATATAATTATATTTGTGACCAAGTATTGGTTTTTTAATTTTTTATTGAAATTGTCAAGTTAATTAAAAGTTGATACTATGAGTCATAATTGTGATTAATCATGATTAATAAAGAGTGGGATTAATTTGTTTTTAAAATTCTATTTTGAATGACATCCTGATAATAATGAATACATGTGTGTATAAATGTGTGTATAAATGTGTGCAAAAATGTGTGTATAAATGTGTGTATAAATGTGTGTATAAATGTGTGCATAAGTGTGTGCATAAATGTGTGTATAAATGTGTGCATAAGTGTGTGCATAAATGTGTGCATAAATGTGTGTATAAATGTGTGCATAAATGTGTGTGTAAATGTGTGTATAAATGTGTGCATAAATGTGTGAATAAATGTGTGTATAAATGTGTGTATAAATGTGTGTATAAAAGTGTGTATAAATGTGTGTATAAATGTGTGTGTAAATGTGTGTATAAATGTGTGTATAAATGTGTGTATAAATGTGTGTATAAATGTTTGTATAAACGTGTGCATAAATGTGTGTATAAATGTGTGTATAAATGTGTGCATAAGTGTGTGCATAAATGTGTGCATAAATGTGTGTATAAATGTGTGTATAAATGTGTGCATAAATGTGTGTGTAAATGTGTGTATAAATGTGTGTATAAATATGTGAATAAATGTGTGTATAAATGTGTGCATAAATGTGTGTATAAATGTGTGCATAAATGTGTGTATAAATGTGTGTATAAAAGTGTGTATAAATGTGTGTATAAACGTGTGCATAAGTGTCTGAATAAATGTGTGTATAAATGTGTGCATAAATGTGTGAATAAATGTGTGTATAAATGTGTGTATAAAAGTGTGTATAAATGTGTGTATAAATGTGTGCATAAATGTGTGTGTAAATGTTTGTATAAATGTGTGCATAAGTGTGTGTATAAATGTGTGTATAAATGTGTGAATAAATGTGTGTATAAATGTGTGTATAAATGTGTGCATAAATGTGTGTATAAATGTGTGTATAAATAAGTGTATAAATGTGTGTATAAATGTGTGCATAAATGTGTGTATGTGTGTGTACAAATGTGTGTATAAATGTGTGTGTATAAATAAGTGTATAAATGCGTGTATAAATGTGTGCATAAACGTGTGTATGTGTGTGTATAAATGTGTGCATAAATGTGTGTATAAATGTGTGTATAAGTGTGTGTATAAATGTGTGCATAAATGTGTGTATAAGTGTGTGTATAAATGTTTGTATAAATGTGTGTATAAATGTGTGTATAAATGTGTGCATAAATGTGTGTATAAGTGTGTGTATAAATGTGTGTATAAATGTGTGTATAAATGTGTGTATAAATGTGTGCATAAATGTGTGTATAAATGTGTGTATAAGTGTGTGTATAAATGTGTGCATAAATGTGTGTATAAGTGTGTGTATAAATGTGTGCATAAATGTGTGTATAAATGTGTGCATAAATGTGTGTGTAAACGTGTGTATAAATGTGTGCATAAATGTGTGAATAAATGTGTGTATAAATGTGTGCATAAATGTGTGAATAAATGTGTGTATACATGTGTGTATAAAAGTGTGTATAAATGTGTGTATAAATGTGTGCATAAATGTGTGTGTAAATGTTTGTATAAATGTGTGCATAAGTGTGTGTATAAATGTGTGTATAAATGTGTGTATAAATGTGTGTATAAATGTGTGCATAAATGTGTGTATAAATGTGTGTATAAATAAGTGTATAAACGTGTGTATAAACGTGTGTGTAAATGTGTGTATGAATGTGTGTATAAATGTGTGCATAAATGTGTGTATAAATGTGTGTATAAAAGTGTGTATAAATGTGTGTATAAACGTGTGCATAAGTGTGTGCATAAATGTGTGTATGAAAATGTGTATACTGTAAATGTGTGTATAAATGTGTGTATAAATGTGTGCATAAATGTGTGTATAAATGTGTGTATAAATGTGTGCATAAATGTGTGTATAAATGTGTGTATAAATGTGTGCATAAATGTGTGTATAAATGTGTGTATAAATGTGTGTATAAATATGTGTATACTGTAAATGTGTGTACAAATGTGTGTATAAATATGTGTATACTGTAAATGTGTGTACAAATGTGTGTATAAATATGTGTATACTGTAAATGTGTGTACAAATGTGTGTATAAATATGTGTATACTGTAAATGTGTGTACAAATGTGTGTATAAATATGTGTATACTGTAAATGTGTGTACAAATGTGTGTATAAATATGTGTATACTGTAAATGTGTGTACAAATGTGTGTATAAATATGTGTATACTGTAAATGTGTGTACAAATGTGTGTATAAATATGTGTATACTGTAAATGTGTGTACAAATGTGTGTATAAATATGTGTATACT